>NC_052394.1:3262992-3567625 GCF_009389715.1 Phoenix dactylifera | reverse complement strand
AAGCCTGTCCAGAGCTTTACACTCAAGTTCCCTACACAGTCAAAAAAGAACCAAAAAAAAGATAATTCACAAATGCAAAAAGCAACAATCACGCACATATGCAGCAATTCCATAGAAGAAATGGATGCTCTGACAGTATACCTCCGTTGAGACTCCCTTGCTTCCATAACAGCCTTCTCCAGTTTCAGCAGAAGATTTTTCTTCTTCATAACCTTTATCAACAGAAAAATTTATGTAACAGGGAAGACATTATTTTCATGATACATGTTGTATTGATATAGCAACTAAGGAAGTTCTATCATAAATCTTTACCTTCCAATAACATCAAAAGAATTTCTATCAACAATTTTTCAATTCTGTAAAGTATATCATGGCAAGTATGTTAACAATGTACTTTACACGACCTTTCAAGACACTTGCTAATTTAAGCTTAGAGTCGCAAAATCCTTAGGTATAGATATTAATTAAACAGTACCCTACATAAAATATCTTTGTAGTGTATAGTCATTTCAGCTCATGCATTTCACAAAAATGCATCTTAACTTTCAGATTCCAAATATACATTTGTACATGATATGTGGATTATTAAGTTACACTTTTTCTTCAGACAGAAACAGGTGTACATTTTCTGAGAAGATGATGCACATTTCAATTTCAATGGAAGGTTCACAAAAAACATACAGAACAAGATTGAACAAATTTATCTCTATATCAGTTGATAGGATTACAGGAACACATCTTTTGAACTGATTGTAGCAAGCCAATTATATTGCACAGCTTGGAAATTCGAGCAAGAAGGAATGAAAGATGGATGACGTGCAAATGATTAGCGTAATTGATAGTGCACTAAAACTGCAGTAGCTATTAATGAATAAGTAGCAAGCAGACAGGAACCATGCAATGAAGAATGAAAGGGTGACATAATCAGGGCTGAAAATGGATAGAATATGGATTGGAGACTGGTACACATATATTCGTATCGATATTTTTCAACAAATATGGATACTGATATGGATATTAAATAGATAACAAAATTAATATCCATATTTACTCTAAACGGATACGGATATGAATCAGATATCAAGATTGTTTTAAACATGAAAATGGATACAAGCCGGATATTAGTTATATCAATATTTTCTTTATCCAAATATAGATATAAGTCGGATAGTATTGGGATATAAATTGGATATCGAGTGGAATTGAATAATGAAATTTAAATAAATGACAATCATAAAAGATGGGTATAAAATCTACTATTAAGATTGCAAGTGATGCATTGTAACCAGATAATGATCTAAGATATAATTATAAACTTGCAGAGACCGAGAAGACCAAGATTTTCAATCACTGATCCAACCTGATTTGAATTAAAAATATATTAAAAATTAAAACTATTTAAATAAAATATATAATATAAAGTATTTAATTTTTCTATATTAAACATAATTATTACTTTTTAATTGCAGTAATGAATAAAAAGAATCATGAACTATCTATTTTTAAAGAACTTTGAAAAGAATATATACGAATATAGGAATATGTTAAAATTATTGATATTTTTAAATATTTTAAACAAAAAGGTTTTCAAAGTATTACAAAAAATAAAATGAAGTTACTCATTTTTTAAGTTTTTGTCAAAAGGAATAGGACTGAACTTTTCATGAAAATAATTATTAGAATATGAAATACCATAATATATTTGAAATAATCATATTTTATAATGCGAAGAAGTTTTGAGTCTTTTGACTAAGTATAACAAACTATAACTACATATGAGAAGTCAATGCTCTCATAGTGGCTAAGTAGCAGGCAACAATTCAAGAGGTCTTGAGTGTGATCCCTTGTACTGGTGTATATAAAAGAATTTCTTCCCTTAGTATTCATATTTGTATTTCATATCTGGCAAAATTGTAAGTATATATCCGGATCCGGATCCGAATTCGATTGGGTACAAGGATTTATATCCGAATCCGATCCAAATTGGATACGGAAATAGATTTAGTTGAAGGGGAGAAAAAAAGACTTGGGTAATATCCGATCCAATTCGGATCGAATTCGGTTGGATGATACCCGACCCGCTATCAGCCCTAGACATAATATTTTGACAAAGGAAACAAGCCCTGTATTATAGAAGATGAGACAAGATGGAGGAAATAAAAAAAAATGGAGGAGATAGCAAGGAGATGGAGGGGAGAAAGACTTGGGTGAAGATAAAGAAAGATGACAAACATAAATAGGGAAGGATCATAAAAGAAGAATAAGAAAATAAATGAAGATGTCCTCGTGGATTTGTAAGGAGAATGTGGAGAAAAAAAAGAGAGGCAGTAGTAGAGAGGGCAGAAACTCAACATCTTATACTAATAAATTCTCAAATAAAAAACCTGGAGACCCACAGGGCCCAATATCTAAGGACACAATATGTTACAACAATCAAGATGATAACCATCTTGACACAACCTAAAAATAAATAGGAGTTCTTAATACTAAACGTACTTAGAATATGACTCATAAGCACTTAAAGTTACTAGCCAGTAAATTTCCTAATCAACTTGATGAGAACTTCTACAGACACTGCAACCTTTGACTGATTTTATGTTTCACACTTCCAATATATAAAATATAAATTATAAATCAAAAACAAAATTAAAGATTAAATTTTTAGCTCCCATTATCTCTTCGAGATGGAAGATCTTTGATTGTCCTATTTTAAGAGCTTCAATTTCCAGGGCATAAAATATCCAGGCCAGGCTGCACCACTGCCCTGTCAAGTTAGAACTTTTTGCAATTGAGGAATCCTCCAAAGGTTGCAACGCAAAAACAAGCCCTTTATTTTTTGTTGGAATTTGCTCTGATGCTGAATATAATGCAGACTAGAGCTAAAAGCAAGCTTACAAGTGCTTGAAGACCATTTAGTGAAGGACCAAGTATCAGAACTATAAGTATCAATCAGCAAACTATATACTTAAAGGTAAAATGCAGTCCCAAACAGCAACTTTTCAAGATTTCAGCATTAGATAAATCAATGAATATAATGGAATGCAAGATCAAGCATGTGACAGAGAGTAGGGCTGATTTCAAGTAAATACAGTCAAGGATGAAAATAATGTGTCAAACAAGCAAACGTATTGCAAAGGGATGTCAGATGAAAATATAGAGAAGATGATAGAGAAGAGAGAGGTGAGGAGATTCCACCATGATCCAGCCAGTCTTGTTGTCATGCACTTAGAAAAAAGGGGGCAGAAGTTATGAAAGAAGTGTGAGAAGAGAGAAATGAGGACCGCCAAAAAGTGGGCAGCTAACCTCCATTTGGTTGTGAGCTTTGACAGAGGGTTAGTGGGGCCAAGTGACTGGGAAGCGTTAGAATCAACCTTCCCTCCAAATCAACCCCTAGTCCAATCTAATCTTAGTTGGTCATGTTAGACCTTACTTTAAGAAATTCCTACATAATGCTGCACAATAGTCAAGCAGTTATGTGCCTATAGCATAACTATCAGTATCACAGTTAATGACCTCAATAACTATTTACGATAAAAAGTGACTGGAAAAATCCAGTAATTATCTGGCATTGGTAACCCATAAGTTTCCACATGTATGAAGAGCACAACCTTGTCAAGTAGTAGCAATATAGTCCTAGATGAGGCTTCACAAACTGCAATGCCAGCCATACCATAAGTACCAGTTTAGTAGCAGGCCTCTATACAGTATTGTACTCATACATGGTATGGTGCTGTGCTGGCTTAGCACCTTCACGAAGTGCCAGTATGGTGATGTACCGCACTTTGCAGCACCATACAGGTGAACCGTTACCAAAACGTAAGCCTTAGTCTTAGTAAAGGTCCTTGGATTGTCAATACAGCTTTCTCTTCTCAATCCGTGCATTCTCCATTAAGCATCAGGTTGATGGCTCCTTTGCTCATCAAAGCATGCATAGAATAATATATTTGCAGAAAAAAATAAAAAAAGGAAAAAAGGAAAGAACTCTAGCTTAAATTAGTTTTTAGGTTGCCTAGGACATCGTATTACCTAGTTTTGCTCTCATGTCATTCATTTCTCATTTGAAAAAAATTGTTACAAACAGCTGATTAAAGAATCTACTCGACGTACTTCGCCCCTCCAAAAAAAAAAAAAGAGTGAGAGAGAGAGAGAATCCATGCAAGGTAGCGCTAACAATACAAGGTAGTCAAGTAGGGTTTGGTTCAGCTTAAAAGATGCTCATCTCGAACCTAACCCATATTTGACTGCGTCAAGAATTGGAAAACCCATACTAATCTTCTCTGGTTCTGGTCAACTTGAATAAAATTAAAAAAGAAAAAAAAAAACATAATGGTATTCAACGAACCCACTTCCATGTGCAACTACAAGCCAAACTCTCCCACACCATTTTTTCAATCTCCTGGTTCCTCCTTTCCTTCCCCAAACAATGCCATCAGTAGCCTAACTTGGGCTAGTGTTTTGGCCTTTTGGGTTTGGGCTTGTGCTAAGACCAACCAAGAACACTGTTGTCTGGGGACAAAGACAAAGGTAGTGGTCAGGATATTGCAACTGCGGTAACAAACAACATTCCGAAGTAGGTCAGGTTCAGTCCACCTGGATTTTTCCAAGTCAATCAAATCCTGTTTAGCAGGCACCATTAAGAACTGCCATCATACACCCAGGTCAAGTATAAAAAAGTAAATTGAATTTAAATAACTAGCTACTCATATAAACTCCTGCATCACTCAATAGAATAATACCTAGAAGCCACTACACCCTGAAAAAGCAACAAGCAAGGAAGAAATACTTCTTGAGACATTACCACAAAGGGTAAAATGACAGGTGAACTAAGTCACTGAAAATATGCAATTAGGGACAACAGTCACTGACCACATGATTTTGACTTCCTAAAAGTAATATAGCAAAGAGAGATCCTTTTTCAAAAGAAGCTGAGAAACAAGAGTCTGAATAACTGTGAATAAACATACCTGCTCATGGAGCTTTTCCTCTAATCTACTGACTCCATCACTAATATCTTCATCTTCACTTTGTGCTAAATCAGGCTGACAAGATATGGAAGCACAATACCACATGAGAATTTTTTTCCCGAATGATTAAGCAAGCTAAACAATGCTTCCACGGATAGGTAAATGAAATGCAAACAGAAACATGCTTGAATCTTAAACCATCATGATCAATGTTATGCAATAAACCAGTTCACAGTGAAGCGCTTCCTCCAAAATCAATGAAATAAACCAAAACAAGTTCTACTCCGTTTTCGACAATGAATAAGACCATAGAGAAGGGTAATAAGGGGCATAGAATATGACAACAATAAGTAATGCAAAGCTACTATAACAAATATGCTTTAAGAAAAACAAACACAGTTTTGTACCTTCCAATAAAAACACACAGAGAAACCGCAAATTGTGAAAGAAAGCTTCAAGAAGGTAAGGAGTTAAAAATAAGTGAATTTTCTGAGACATAACACAATTAGCTTTACAATTAAATATAAGGTCCCAACCTCTATCAAAGACCAAGAGCTATCCTTGATTAAATATTATCAGCTCTCCTACCAAGTACCAACCATATCGAAGAAATGGATGATGAAGAATTTTTTTGAGAACAAAAAAACTATATGGATTAAATGAGGTTTTATTACTTTTGAATTTTATGTCACTATTGCAAGAAGACTACAAAAAATTATGGCAAATCTTTCAACAACTTACAAATTAGAAAGCTGAAGCTATTAAAATGACAGGAAAATGGAGAGCTTGAAGAAAAATAAGTTTATATGGCAGGAGCAGATGGAACCCATAATGAAGGAGACTCCAAATAGAAGGCAAAACTAAGGAATATTTGTAGTAGTAATAGCACGCTAGAAGAAAGCAACAAATTCAGCATGTCAGCAGGTATACAAATATTGCATGGACTAGCATATGTTACTTATGGCTGCAACATAAAAGTTTGAAACAGAATCAACAGAAAATAGCTCAAATCATTCAACTAATTGCAAATATTTCTGAAGAATGAATGTCCTTCCAATGTAGGATATTGGATATGATACTTACTACAGAGTCTGGGTAAAGTCCAATTTCACTGAGCTCCAGGAGGATTCTATCATTGATGCCCATTTGGTTATATTGAAACTCCGTGCACACTGTGCTAGACTCTAATAATACAATGCCACTTTCTAATTTCTCATGTGTCAGTTCATCATGGTATCTCCAACCACCATTATCCCTGAAACCATTAGAAGAGCCTCTTGCTGCAGTTTGCAAGGTTCTTGATGAGTGAAAATTTGAACGCTTTGATTTCAATTCACCCTCAACCTCAAAATAAATTTCATGAGATTCATGCAAGTACTCTTCTCCTGTGATGTTGTTGTAGTTAATATTTTCAATCTCTTCTTCTTCAATAATAGCTGAAAGAAGTGCCTGGCAAATTGAAACCCCACTTTGAGCCCCAATTCCCTGTATTAGTTGCTCGAGCAAAGGTTCAACATGCTCTGTTTGCCAAGCAAGCTCTATTTCCCTCTCACGTGCATTAAAGCTAATTCCATTTGAGACGGCACCACAATCAGCTCTACCAGCAGCAGCTGGAGTTGATGGTAAGGATATATATTCGAGGTCACCCTGAAAAGGAAGGAGACAAGAATTTGTAATCAATTAGACAGTAATGACATGCAATCGCATTAACATATTGGCTTTGAAAACAGATGTTTTAGGGAAGATAACTTACATCCATGGAAGACAGAAGTAATAATAATTATGTCTCAAACAAAAGAGTTCATTTAGTCATCACTTAACTGTAGTTAGTTTATATTGGCTCCACAAAAATAGCAATTTCAAAAGCAGCAATGCTTTCACTCAGAAATAACTGGCAATGCTAATTCACGAGAAAACAAAGAAATGCAATAGAATAAAAATGTCAAAAGATTTGTTTACAGGGATAGGTTGTAAACAGCTCAAAACCCATGAAGAATCATGTGCATTAGTAGCTGGAAGTTGAAAATTGAAATAGCCCCAAAATTTCATAATTCAAACAAGTTCCATTATTCTGATCAACAAGAAGGAAATACCTTCAAATCTTGATCATCATTCCCGTCAACATAAGGATTTGGAGAAGACGCATCCATACAATGGATCTGGTTGGTAATAATAATTTTGCACCATCAAAATTAAATGCAAACAGAGATTAGGAGCCATATTAACAAGACAGAAAGACATAATTTCAGTACTACCTGTTGGTTCAAATAGGTGAGATCTTCTGAAGAAAGAAAACCAAAAAATGGCTCCATTTCCTTCCAAAAATGACTGGAACAAGCACGCCCTGCAGCAAAGTTGTAAAAATTATAATTGCAAAATAACGGTAAAACGGTAAAAGAAGATACCCAAGCATTATAGATATAAACTTTATACTTGTGTGCAGGGCAGAATTTGCAGCAGCTAAAATCTCTTCATGGTCATCATCTGATCCTCCTGAAAAGAGTATCAAAAAATCAATAATAAGTAAACACTATGCATAAGACTGTTTTTCAAGAAAAGTAAAAACCCACTGCTCCATGAAAAGTACCAGCAAACTCCAAAGGCGCATTGTTCACAGAATGCCGTGGACGTGTATACCCCTTTCTCTCAGACAATTTTTTGGTAGGCGGACGACCAGGTTTACTGAGGCAAAGAGAACAATAGCAAAACCTCAGTTAAAAATTGAAGTGAAGGGTTGAAACCAACAGCTAGTTAATTAGCAAGGAAAAACTGCATCACCTTTCAATCCTCTCAGAACCAGCTCTTGTGCTTCTCTGTTGCTTCACAGTGACAGCATTGTCTAGCTTTTCAATTGGACCGGCCATGCCAGACCTTGTGGGAGCGAAAGCTCGTCCAACCCTCCCATGTCTCTGGGCACCATCTCCAATATCTTCATCGGCAGCCATCTTGTTCTTTCTTGGAGGTAATGCAAGTGCTGTAATCTTCTGCATGGATTGACCAATATTCTCTTCTATTTCACATTTCTTACTCTTGTCCCTTGACTTGCTATCAGCAACTCCAGATTCCTCACTTTCTGATAAACCAGAAGTTGGTACACTATCACATTTTAATTTAATTTGATGAGAAGCATTAGAAGATAAGCATCTTGTCAATCCTAATCTATCTTCATGGATGCCAGCATTATCTCCTGTATCTGATGCAGGGGTTTCATCATGGTTTGATACAAGAGGAGAAAAATTTGATCGTCTTGCAACACGTGAGATCTTCTGAGGTCTTTGTCCAACCCACTGTACAGGGTGGGATGAAGAGCGCATAGATGCCGTCCGTTTGCGATTGACAGCCCCACCAACAGAACTGATCTTGTTTATGCTCTGAGAATATTCCCAATCATCAGAATTTCCCACCATTTGATGAATGCTAGGGGACGTCTTTGACATGGAACCTGAATTTGATCGTGGCCCCCGAGCAGGCACATTCATCTTTGTTAATGAGGTAGGATTAGCAGCAAAATTATCTTCACGGTTATTAGGCCTGAGATACAATGGAAGGAAGATATATTAGAACATTAAATTATGTAGAAGATAAATTCAGGTTATATGTAAAGAGAAATAAAGAAAAATTCTAAGAGACAGCTTGAAGATAATAAACATCATTTTCCAGAAGGAGAAAAATGACAGGAACAATAATAACAAGATTTCTAGCAACAAAGATATGAAGAGAATATGTCTTACTTGTTAACAACTTTAAGATTGGCACCTTCCTTATCTAGACGTTCTCTCCTATCATTGGGAAGAGAGTTGTTGTCTTGATCATTCCTAGCTAAGGGGCGCATTCCAAGACCAGATTGTTGAGAAGCTGAATCTAATTTTCCAACTCCAGAAGCTCCAGAAGCAGGTCTTGACCTGTAAATTAAAAATCTCAGCGGAAAAAATAATGTTCTATTCAACAAAACAAGCACATCCCAGATGATCGAGCCAGATTAATGCAGAAGACTGAATCATGCAAACCAGGTTTCATGAGATAAGAGATGACTGAAGGCAGGCTCCCCATGGAATACATTACAGTTGACACTAAATATATTTTACAAAGCTAGGATCCAAACCAAATCAAAATTTCATCCACCGCATTATGGATCTATTAGAGCAATCCCATCCATCCTTTCGTTCTTTTAAAAGAATAGCAAAATAACAGATATTTTGATATCTCCAACCATTTAGAGAAAAATTTAAGCATCATATAAATTCCACTCCAACTGTATTCTTTTATATTTTCTTTAATTAGCACAAGTATCACAAACCTCGAGTAAGCAAATATGTCTTGGCATGTCTATTATAAATCTATGGGTGTCTAAGTAGGTAATATCGTTGTAGAGGAACAGGGTGTGGTTCATTAAATTATTGGCAATACCCTATAACTGTTGTGGCCAAAATGGTGAAAAAAAGGCTAAATCCAGTACAAAAACACGAAGTATGTAGTCCATCCCGCAGTCTGTGTGTGTGTGTGCATGTGTGTACATTAATATGCCTCTTATTTGACTTTTTTGCTTAATTTTGTTTTAGCTTCAATACAATTATATCGAAAGTTATAAAGTTTTGGGCACCTTTGTAGGGGTATTTGAGCTTAACCTGTAGCAAATAAGATAGATGACGTACCAGCCAACTGGCTATAGTTTTAGGCCCCTCTCTTGCCTAATTTACCTCAGTCCGGAATTTGCCACCATGGATCTAATTGTAGCTAAAACTTGAAAGATGTCCCTTGATGTGGAGTAACAACAAGCAAGCATATTGCTTAAAGATTGTAACATTGCATTATCCTATTTTAAAATTTTATAATAATAATTTTTTCAATACCAGATGGTGGGCCTTGGTGAAACAATAAGATTGCTTCATTGTGACGGGTTTCGTGGGTTTGAAACATGACAATTGCCTTTCTGCACATGGAGGTAAGGCTGCATGCATCCAACCCTCTTGAGACCCTATAGTGGAGAGAGCCTCGTGCACTAGGACATCCTTTTTTTTATTTTTTATTTTTTATTTTGTAATACCATAGCTGCATAGTAATGCTAGTGAGACTTGTTCAATGTAGCACAATTGCTTTGATCATCTGATAATAGTGATTGAAAATGAGAATAAAATGAAGCTGAATGTACCTTAAATATTATCTCAACATTGCAACAAGTTTTGTCTATCAAGAGAGTGACAAACTTAATCCAACAATTAAGCCTCATAAGTATGAGACAATAATACAAAGAACAGTCTAATTGCATGGTATGATATCAAACCTGAATCCATGGACATTATTCGTCATTGGTCGAGCATCAATACCAAGCTTCTGCTGTATTCCTCGTTTGGGTTCTCTATCAGCCTCCAGCGATCTTGTCAAAACTGCACCTGTAGAAACATCCGACTTTATGACAGACCGTTTCTTCCTCATCTTTGAATTGTCCCGGCCATCAACACCGCTAGTCAATGCTCGACCCTTCTCTTCTGATAATGCTGCACCACCATTTACAAGTTTGATGGCATCTCTATCCTTATTCACAGGCCCGGATGGTCTTGCAATACCATTAGCCCTTACGTCCATCTAATCAATCAAAACACCATGTAAATTCCTCATGAATAATGAAAAGCTAAAGATGGAGTAGAGATCTCCATCACTAAAGAGGAAGCAGTCAATCTGCAATTACTACAAAAGGAAGCTTGTCTATGCGAAGATTTACAAATAGCTTCTATAATGCAACTCAATCTGCATAGAATCCAAAGCAAATAATCTATAACAGTTAATCCTAGTTGGCACTATTCTTCAAGAATCAAGAAACTGATTACCGGGATCTTACAATCGAAACAATTTCATTCTCTTCTGCACAAAATGAAATGAGAACTTGCAAATACATCAGTTAGCAACATGTCTCATTTATGATGCATAAGCATCCAGAAAATAATCATATCCTTGTTTTCATAGGCAACTAAAATACAGTTCTATAACATAATCAGCAGCAAATCATAAGACAAAATAACTGGGAATTACAATCAAGGAAAGGCGGGCAAAAGGCTCAAAAGAAAGATTTGAGATACAAACCCGTACTTCCGCCATAGAAGTTCGAATTCGTCTGCTCGGTACAGTGTTCTTGGTCCTTTCTTCTGATTTCTGAGGCCCAAGCTCGAGACCACGTGAAGTCAGATGGCTTTGAGGGCTATTCTTAGGGATGCTTCCTCCTGGCATCGACATCCCAGACCGCTCATTCGATGAAATATCAGCTCGGGAACGTTTTTTTTGACAGATTGTGATAGTACTTATCAATTTTCAAACCAGCCTCAGTACAGGCTTTTGCTCGATCCCTATCAAATCAAGCAGTGGAGACTAACTTATTTGATCTCGAAAATTGCAAAAAGTGATATGCTAAGAATGGATAAGCAAACAAAGTCCAATGCAGTTGAGGAAAGTAAAATGACAGATAGAATCACATGGCACAATAGGGAATTTTTGGGAGAAAAAACATAAGAATATAAAATGGGAGAAATCATGATTGTTGTATAGACATCACAATAAAGATGGAAAGGAGAACATATGTTTCCAACAAGGAAAGAAGAAATTTGTGAAATCATGTTGATAAATATTTCAGCTACTTAATACTGTGATTTTTTTTTTTTAATGCAGGGGGAAGGGGTGTTGGAAGCAAGAAGTACCTCGCCTTAATAGCGCCCTCGTGAAGATTACTCTTCACACGTTTGATCTCCTCCACAGATGAAGAAGTTAAATGCCTCATATTAAATGTTGCAGGTAAAGATTCTTCTGTGGGGATGCCAATAATAGAACCCACTGCTATTTCAAAGTCCCCTGTTCGAGGGAATTTCTGATCGATTGTTTTCAGATCAACAAGAAGGGACTGAAGCGAAGTGATTGTGTCAGCTTGAGATGATACCGAACCAGTCCTCGACATGCTTGAAAGCGATGATTGGATTCGGCTATCCATGCCTTCGCGGAAGTTTCCCGACCTTTCCATAGAAGCAGCTCCATATGGCCCACGTTGCCCGTTCATGTAGGTGGGCCCATCAGGGCAGATGGAAGATAAATCGAATTTGCTAGTAGCTGACATTCCTTTGATGACTTCAGGTTCTTTAATTTACTAAAATGGTAAAGAGGCTGGAACATAAAAGGAATGAACAACCAAATCTTATAACCATCGAAACTGAAGGTAGGAGCACAGCTATGCTAAACAGTAAGACCAGCACACCTGCCCAAAATCAATGCAAGTTCAACCAAAAGAGCATAATGAACTTCGAGTCCCAAGGTAAAAGCACCAAAACCCCATTTCATAGACACAACTAGATGGACAAGGTGAAGAAAAGACCAGCAAAAAGTACAATATACTGAAATATAATTGACAACACATACACTTAAAGCAATAAAACAAATGGGGCATTATGATTCAATGATTTTCTTTCCATAATTCAAAATATCTGTTATCTTCTGTTCTATACTTCACTCTCTCTTTGTTTCTTTTTCGTGGTCTTCCACTGGATCTTCAGTCATAACAAACAGGTTCAACAGAAAACTGAAATCAGGTGACATAGATAGGTCCTTCTACAATAGCACAGCAAGCACTCTCCAGAAACGAACATCAGCAAGCTACTTAACATGATGAGTACAACAAAAAAGAAAAAAAAGCAAAACTAAACAAAATCATTCAATTTTCTCACAAAAGGTCTGCGTTACTCTTAAGTAAGTCACGAAACAATAGAGGACTAAATGCAGTAAGCATAATCCAACTATGTTTAGCCCTAATGAAATCCATAATTTACAAATAAAGATAAACCCATTGTCACTATCAAACCATACTCGAAAACATAACATCACATCCCATTCAACAGATATCAAAAACATGCTACAATCTTTCACAGCTCCAGCCCTATAATTATACAGCCGACAATTCCCCCCACAACAAGAGAAAGGTAATCAAGTAACATAATCCCTTTAAACAGCATGTTAACAAGTAACCGCAAGCCGATCATTAACATCAACTACTTTGAAAATAAACTAGAAACCCGTAAGAATAAATTTCGCAACCAGCTGAATCCGTACCAAAATTCTCATAATCAAAGCACATAAACCCTAGCAGAAGATCAATCCGAGCTGACGCAAAGTAATCAGAACTAAAGAACCCATCATAAAAGGCAATCATAACAAGAAAGGAAACTCCATCTATCTGATCGAAGAAACTGAAGCGAAAAAAAAGAAGATACCGGCGTTTTGCTATCTAACATAGAAACAGAAGCGATCAAAGACGAGACATACCTGAAAGCAGCCGGAGATGAAGGCGATCTTCACGAAGAATTAGGGTTTTTTTTTTTTTCTTTCACCCTTTCTTTTCCTCTTCCTTGTGGAAGTATTACCGCTGGGAGCGGTTTATCGGGCCGTCGATGGAAGGATCGCAGAAGAGTAATTTAGGAAGAGAGAATAGCAAAGCTGGAGACGAGTGAAAGAATCGCGAGGCGAGTTATTTTCTTTTAGGGCCAGGGGGTTTGGGAAAAACAAATAGAAATTTTGGCACAGCGACTCCGTCTTGCAATCGCCAATTCGGGGGGTATTCTGGGTAATAAAAGGGCGGAAGGAAAGGAGATTAGTGTCCCAAAGCGCCTGTTATTGTTAGTGATTAATAAATAATGATAACGGGGTGATATTTCCACCCCTAAGGACTTGGGAGTGCTTTGGCGGTCAAACGAGAGAGATTTTATCACCTGAGAGAGTGGTCGTGGGTGTGGCTCTTCAACCGAGCTCGGTGGAAGTATACAAGTTCACGTGTGGAAATATCAACGCTTCCGGAATTAAGAATATCTGATCTAACGATGGTAATTAAGTAGATAATGCCCAACGTGCACTAACCGCCTTTGCCACCGCAGGGGATGGGAGGGCAAGTGGGTTGGGTTTAGGCTTAGGTCCAGGCTGAGCCGCATTGCGTCAAGGGAAGGAGGAAACACGTGAGCCAAGAAAAGGGGGCATAGGTCAAAAAATTATTACTAAAAAAAAAGAGCTAATATTTTTAAAAGTGCCGTTATCATCAGTCACCTATCAAGTCACTGCTCAATGCTCCCAGCTAATATGATCGTTGGGGATTTGTATGGTACAACATAAATACCACCTACCTCTCGGTCAATGGATATTTTTCTAACCATGGTCTCCGAGCCGGCTCAACTCCTAAAGGAGTGAGACGGGTGCCTAAGACCTCGGTGGTCTAAATGCATTTATTATAGTAAATTTTAAAATAAGTATCCAAATGCATTGAGGTCCACAATATATTTGGAGGTCTCAAATGCCACATACCTTTGTAGCTATAAATGCATTTCTCCAAATATATTTATGTTCGGACGCATCTCTTATCCATAGAAATTTATTATTTCTTTCCTTATTTATGCATTAAGGTCTCCAAATATATTTATGTTGGAGTCTTTGAGTTCGCTTTGGGCATTCAAATGCATTGAATCGATGCTGCCCAGTGAATTTTCTCTTACGATTCCTCCTTACTCCCCAAACTCTATTCTTGTGCATTCCCAAACAAGCTTGAAGTCTACAATCCAAGCTTGAAGTCTACAATCCATATCTAAGCAAGACCCGATCATTTTGGTGGCTTAACTTGGGCTTCAGTTCTTTTAGTTAGGCCATTTTTTGTATGTTATTTTATTGTGCAATGTTTTAAACAAATTCAGCCTTCACTGATCGCTTATATTGGGAGCTTGGATCTCCAACCCATAATCAAAATCAGTAGGTAAAAATTTTTGAGAGTGGATGGACACTGATCTGGTCAGATATAGAAAAAGTCTTAATCTAATCAAGCTACTTTCACCCCTACCTTAGACTTTGCTTTGGCTTTGTACAGCATGTGCATATACTGAAACAAAAGTACAAAATTGAAAAGCCTTCGATCTCCTACTTATAAACTAGCAGTAAATGATCGAGCAAGTACACAGACATCAATTTTTCACTCGCTGTCACTTTTCCATGTGAACTAATCAATAATGAGCTGGCGTCACATGAACACTGGCCAAATCACTTGGCCATATTTCTTAACCTACTTACGACAATATGGTATGCTAGTGGGGATTGACATGTCGGAATTACAGGGTTATATGACTTTGCGAAAATAGTACAAACATGCCATCCTAGCACTCCATTGACCAAAATAGTAGCAAAACAGTAAATAATTGGTGCTTGGAAACAACAATGAATACAAGCCACGGAAAAAACCAGGGTTCATGCCTGAAAGGAAAAAAAAAAAAAAAAACCCTTCAATCATCACAGCACTGAATGTGTATTTGTTTTACAAAAAATAAGATTCCAGAAACTCTGTGATGAATTAAGAATGTATACAATGGATTATTTAGTCTCCAGTCATTACAATTTGAAATCTTGATTCATATTCATGGATTTAATACCCTCAGAATCATCTTTCCTGCCCGCAAGGATATAAATATCCAGGGGTTGCGATCCCATAACCGTAATCCAGCAACATGAAATTGCAATTGCAAAGCCCTAGTTGATTTTGTGGATTAAATAACCCTGGTTGAAGACACCTGTCAAAATATCAAGTTCACAACCGAACCGACCAACGCAAAACAAGCCAAGAGACGAGAGAACCCTAAAGATTAACATGCCAAAGACGAGACAGCCCGGACCGTAGGGAGCCTCTGTTCAGTTTACTGCCAATTCGTCAGCACCACCTTTAACCTCCGCCTCGCTGCATCATGACCAATACTGCCGCATGTACCATGAACACATTATAAAACTTTTGGCTGTGCCACCAATCCAATACTTAGAAACTAGACAAAATACCATCAGGTACTCCAAAGCAAAATAACCTCGTACTTACCAGTATTCAGGTGGAATCAGAAAACTTCTCCCATCCATCACATTTTGTTTTGGAAAGAAAACAAAGAATATTAGACATTATCATCACATTATAGCATGGCAGATACAAGGAAGAGCATGGAAGTACCAACCGAAAACTGCAATCTATTATGGATGTAAGAATATGATTGAAGGTACATAAAAAAAGGCTGAAATTTCGGAAAAAATAAGATTGATCAGGTATAGAGCCAATTCAGATGATGGCATATTCCAGTGGTATAGCATGAGCAAAATACTTTGATCAAAAGTGACTCGAATGAAATCCCCATTTTATTTCCAACCCAACATGGAAAGTGAGTATTCCAACAATTTCACTACATTCACACGGAAGCCTCAACTATTTAGATATCAGATATCAAAATAGAGAATCAAAACACATGCAGCCCAATAAGCAAAAAATGGACAAACTTACAGATGACCATCAGAAAATCATATCAAACATTAAAACAGATATATCCAAGATCCCAAGCATTCCCTCACTCACCAGACCTAACCTTTAAAAAGAACATTGAAAGTTTGAGCAACCAATTGCATGACAAGATTTCAGACCACCCAACCCTAAAGACAGACTGACTCGGCCATTCTATCTGATCACATTTTGTCCCACTTTTCAGTCTCTGATATAACTAAGAAGCTCGTGAAGACATATCACAAACCCTACAGAGTGAGAAAAATGATATATTATGCTCTTCAATAGCATTACACCCTCAGGCCTAAGCTGCAGGAGACGGTTCTTCAGCTTTTGTTTCTTTCTCTGATTTTTCTTCCTTCTTTTCATCAGCAGCAACAGGCACCTCTGCTGTGGGATTTTCCTCGGATTTGCTTTCACTAACAGTCAACTTTTCCATAAGACCAGCAGCAGCTGAGGCATCCTTACTCTCCTTCTCTTCATTCTTCCCAAGTGATTCAGCAATCTCTTCAACCATGTCCTTGAATTTCTTGCAGTCTGACAAACAAGGAAAAATACAGACCATGAGTGATGGAATACAAGTTGCAAGGGAATGATACAAGACTATATATAAAGGACAGCAACTAATGGAACTGCAAGGATTGAAGGAGTCAAGCAGCACTGAATAACAGAAAGCAAAACCACAGGTTCGGCAAAATCATAAATTCATGCACTACAAAAGCAAGATGACTGCAACTAATGTTGCAGGGTTTGTCAAGTCACATGGAAACCCCAGCCATCACAATAAGCTGAAGTTTAGGGTTCAGACACATAGCTGACCTGTTTTGCTTATCAAAGTGAATCAAGTCCTACAACTGACTATCAGCTTACCTTTAACATGTTTAAAAAGCAAACTCCAGTAGAATCAGAATCCTCAATCACTGATTCACAAATGATCTTCCAAAGCCAACTACACTTGGCTGCAAGATGTAAATAGCTTTCTGAATAATTCTCGGAGCCATCCAGTGATGCCAAGACTTTCAAGTCATTCCTCACAGCTATCATCATGCTCTCATAAATTTCTCTCCTCTCTGATCGTTAAGGAAAAATCCAAACCCCTTCCCTTTGCATGTCATAATTCAGTCTCCCTTTTTAAGTACATAACCCTAAAAGAGTAAAAAAAAAAAAATTCAAATTCCATCCGTACATCATTTCTGCAGCAACAAAAGCTTCCCCACAAGTCCTATTTTCCGATTTTATCTGTTCAATTACCCACACATCCACCTAAATTATCCAAAACACCATTTACATGTCCTTGGACAGATATTAATTTTGTCATGTATAATATTCACTTAGACACAGCATGCAGTGATTGGAATCATTTGTTGCAAATGCAATTATTACTGTAATACATATCATGAATCCCTAACCAATCTCAAAGGTTCTGGCCGATACTTCTAACACATTTAACCGTTCTTCAACAAAGATATAAGCTAAAGGAGCCCTTTATAGATTATGTAACATGTAAATTTTTGAATTTTATGAAAAGTTCTCTTATGCAAATTAAGAGGGATTTTTCCATTTATAGTGATGTAAATAACTTTGAGAAGATAAGGCATTTTTGACAAAGATTATCTATCCAATATCTACCTCCGACCACATACTTTTCCTAATTCCATCTTGTCTAAAGACAATAGATCATTAAACAAGACACTCATGGAATACATTAAAGCCCATCCAGTTTGTGAATCAAGACCAGCATGAATTTCTCAGAAGAACCCATAAGGACTAGGTTTGTAGGTTATGACCCACAAGGACAAGGTTTGTTGGTTATGATCATTGTGGAAGCAACATCTTCTAATATGGAAGCCATGTAATGAAAGATTGATTTGAAATATTAAGACCTAATAAAGGTTAAAAGATAAAAACTTTGTTTTTTAAACTTTAAAGCATTTCATATTAGCAATCTTGCTTCTATCAAATAATGCATAAACTAACTTGAACCTACCGTCCAAAGAAGACAAATGACAAAATCTTTTGACTTAATAGTGAAAAAACAACGCTAATCTATACTACTATACAATGCGGACTCCCACGATGCATCTCTGCATAAGATGTGTTTGACCATCTGCATTTTCCCATCGCACTTTTTCCATCTCGCATGTTTCCTTCCTTCTCTCTTAGTTAACATTTTAACCACAAGATCAAAAGAAAGTTCCAATCCTTCTTCTACCATTTATTATTATTTATTTATATAAATTTTCATTAAAATCAAGTCCTTCACTTAACATTTATTATTATTCATCTATGTTAAAAATAAAATAACACAAATGAATCACATGTGTCATATTCATGCGGCACTAATGTGTACCCACCTGTATGCATGTGTTCAAGCACACCATTTCATCTAGATACTCTTGGGCAGTAAATCACAAAATCAATACTGTTAATCCAAGACAACATCACTACTTGAATAGAAACTCCCAAAAGACTCGAAAGCCTATGCATTACTAGCTCCTCTACAGATGCAAATCTTATATCGCCTGCTTAACTAATATGGCTTTTCCAATTGTATGAATGAGACATGCCTACAAAACATAGTTGTCCAAATTGTAGTTGCAAGGTATATAAACAATTAAGTTCCAACCTATACATAAACGTTCAATAAACAAGACACATGATATGACTGTGTCCCAGTTCAGTGTGCAAGATAATAATATAAATCACAAAGGTTTTAACGTAGCTAGTTCCTCATACTAATATCATGAGACACCATAAGTTTGACCGAAGATGAGTTTGAGCAAGTAAAAATTCATAGCTCACAACAATTAGCTGCAGGGTCGGCGGAACCATTCCGAACCGGACGGTTCCGGCCATTCCGAGCTGTAACAGCAGCTCACCGGTACGGTTTCAACAACGAAAATGAAATACGTTGCCAGAACCGGAGAAGTAGAAGGAAAGAAAGAGCGAGCGGAGGATGGAGGGAGACGTCGGAAGGCCGGCAGAGGCGAGCCTATGGCCAGTTCTCCTATTTCGAAGTTTACTTTCGCGATTTTTAAGAAAAAACGCCAAGCGATTTGCCAACTTTACTTAAAAATCACGAAATTTATAAGGTCGTGGCCGACCTCTGTTTTGTTTGAAACAGAACCGGCTGCGGCCTCTGCCGGCCCTTCACCGGCCTCCTCTCTCCCACAGTTTGCGTGCCCTCTCCTCCGTCAGTACAGGCCCGACACGGCCCATACAGACTGATGCCACCGAAGAACCAGTACGGTGTCCGGTACCAATTCCGCCGACCTTAATCGGCTATGTTTCTTTGAGAAATTCTTTAGATTGGAAAAAACAAAAAGACAAATTAGAGTCAGAAAGTATAATAATGTTTATACAATCTAAAGCCATATTCAAATAACCACACATCTCTTTAATAGATCCAAAGGAGATAGCCTGATGTTTGCTTCTACTTCAAGACTGCAACCAGACCACCTATATTCTGATAGAACTTCCTATAAAGGAAAGAATTTCGCTAGTTCTGTGTTGAAGTAAGCTCACTATCCCTGCACAGAGGCTTTCTTGTAACCATCACTCAAATACCTTAAGGACATGACCTAGAAAAATACCACAGAGAAGCCAGAGCATTTTGGTGCTTATTTCTAAACCAAATTTCATAACAGTTTTTTTTAAAAGAAAATGTAATGACACTTAACTCATTATCATTTATATAAGAACCCATATTTTTTGACCTGGCAAGCGATATAACCTATTAAAAGCCCAATCCTGCCACCTTTTATCATCATCTTGCAACAAACTTACCATAATAGATACAAACTATTTATCCAAGTACTTTGGTTGTAATGCTCAACAAGTATGGTAACAAGCCTTGTAGAGCATAGCAAAACTAAGATTGAGAAAACTAGAGTAACATCTTAATTGCATACGAGACACAGTAGAATAGAAGTTGTCCTTTGGATGGACACTAGACAGCATTTTTTTACTCATGGAAAAGTAATGCCAGCAGATATGAAGAAATGGTGAAGTGTGGCATGTGTTAAAACCTATTAAACCAACTAAATCCTTTATGAGATTGGTGTTCTAATGAACACAGTATGTCAAGAAAGATAAACACACAACATCTTGGACACTGGCCTCTCGTAATCTTTCTTTAAGATTTTAATGCAATTTGGATCATATAAAAAAGTTTTTTTCCTTTTTAACTCAAACCAACGGGGTAATCCATGTTGTTTAACTGACCATGCTTCTAATAGGCAATTCTTGCCATGGTTCTAAATAGGCACAGGCAATCAACTGAGTGTACATGCTCACTGCCAATAAGAAGCATTTTCCTTCCGCCTTATTAAAAGCAGTGGCTAACAGATATGTCAATGCATAACTTCTAAAATAACAAAGAAAAATTCATACCAATATTATATTTCAAGATGAATAGTGCCCTCTTTGATAAAAGCAAACAAGCAATTTATAAAGTTGACAGGACAACTTGCATAACATATTCAAGCAATTCCTTGAAATAAAGATATTATTGCAACAAAAGCATCTCTTAATTACCATGGTATCATGATTTGGACAATGCTATACAAATGGTTTACAATCATTACAATGATTCCAAATATTTTGCAACCTTCTAGAGAATAATGCATGTAGATTAGTTATGCAATCTTGCTCAGGATGATGTCCTGTTATTATCATAACCTACAAGCAATCCACTTGCATCCTTTCTATAATGCACATACAACAGGTTTCAAATGCTTCAATGTGGTCCCAGATACCTGTTTCCTGCTCTAACTTTTCTTATGCTAATACACTATTGATGGACAAAAAGATATTTCTGTACTCAAGAAAACATGGGATTAAAGCATTCTGATCGCTGGGGGGAATAAAGAAACCAACCAGTCCAGCCACAGATTATGAATCACCATAAAAGAGGAGAAACATCATCATGGATGTGACTCTCATCTTGTGGTGATCCACAGATATCATGATACATGCATCAAACACTTAAAATAGATAACGGACTTGAAATAAATCCCACTCAACAAGATCTACAATCATCTCGCTGTTAAAAGGAATAGAAAGCACAGAACTAAGACTGCACAGTCTTCAACATAGAACCATCCAATTAGATGTAAGTTGGCAGAAAATTAGAAGATCCTCACTCTCAACAGATGCAAACCGAATGGCAAACATCTCCTCCTTCAGTTCCCCATCAGAAAAATCCGTCGCATGCCACACGCACGACTTATCATTCCCAGCATGCTCCTGCATCTTGGTCGTCGGAAGAACTGCAAACAAGAAATCAAAGAAAAAAGGCCATAATTCCATACATCAGAGATCAAATTCAAATCTTTAACCCAAAAAATAAAAAAACAAGAGCAAGACGAAGACCTAGATGGTTGGCACAGATCTTGAGAGTCTTGGCCTGCCTCATGACCAGCCGGACCTTTCCCGTCTCCTTGTGCTTCAGGAGCTTGACGCTCCCATGGCCCCGCTCCTTCCACTGGTTCCCCTCCTTGTCGAAGCGGTAGAGCTTCGCCTTCCTGAAACCAAGAGAACCGATCAAGATCGGACGGTACAGCCCTAGAATCTCACGGAAAAACCATACGATTGGGAGAGAATGAGGGGGAATTTACAGGTCGAGAAGGACGTCCTCTTCCTCCTCGCCGGTGGTGACGGCGACTTCCTCAAGCCGGACGATCGGGGCGACCTGGGCGCCGGTGTCCTCGTCCTCGCCGGCGGGGACCTCCGTCTCCTCCTCGCCTCTACGCTCGGGTTCGGTGCTGGCCATGGCGGCGATCTAAAGAGGGAATGAGGGAAGGGCTACAGCGGGGAACGACAACAGCTAGGGAGCGACGGGATCGGAGCGAGTGAGGCGGGACTCGGGATGGTGCTAGGGTTTTATTTTATCTGCTACCATACTGGGGCTAGAATTAGAAAGGTGGGAGAATTTTACAAGGAGCCCCTGGTCATGTTGAATATTAAATACCAGTTCCTGATTTTTCTAGCATTACCCCTCTAGATATATAATGGAAAATTGGAAATAATTAACATTTCTTTCGAAAGGAATAAAGAACTACGTAATCTGACATCTTGAGGGGAGCACCTAATGAAACTTCTGATCTTGTGACCCTCTGCTCCTATTGAAACCAAGAGAACTAATATAAGAGATTGAATCTTATATAAAAAATATGTTATTGTTTAAAAAAAATGTACATGCTCGTAGGGTAATTACACAGTTTTGATGATAGATGGGGAAGGCAAGCAGTGAATCATGGCACAATTATGTGCTACTTTGTTTTAAGTTTAACGATTGGACATCTAACAAACGTAGAGGCAAATTTGTGACCATACATCTACAGATTACCCATTTATGAGTTTATTATATAGAGATCTATGGTGCTTTATGTATCACAAATTATGTGTCATAACATATTAATAAAAAATTTGCTCTGGGCGCTCAACTCATACGTCAACGGCGAGCATGCAAATTTATTTAGAAGGGAAAGAGATGTGACCCTCTGCTGCACGAATTTTGATGCTCTTTATGGGCCTATAATAAAAGCACCTGTCTTCTTGTCTCCATTGCTTCGGATGCATGGTTAGCACGAGATACAAGGAACTGCTAGAATTTATCGCTTGTCTTAGTTCTAGCCATCAACTGTCATCGTATAATGACTTTACAACTGAAAATATGATATTTATTATTATAAAATATAAGACTTAGTCTAATCTATATTAACGAATCTTTTCCAACTTACTCTTGCAGCATATTTTTATCTCTGCTAGATTGCATAAGATTATTCAAACAGAATCTTAGCTTTTTTAAAACAAGAGAGTAACTGCCACATTAGTTAGTTTTATAATCGATGTAACAAAGCATACGACAAAAGGCTTGACCTCGCCAAATGTATTAACTAACCAAGATAAGACTCAAATGTTCTATCCAGGCATCAAGGTACATGGACATGAGAATAAACATAACCGCTATAAATGACCATTTGCTAAAAGAACTACTTCCCTGGTCTTGCTAAAAAAATGAGCCCTCTCCACTCTCCAAGAAAGAGGCATAGGGATACCACTGGCACTGGAAACACCATCCCCACCGCAAATAGAAACGCTATGCGAATGAGAAGACCCCGGAATACTTCAGCCTTTAATTTTCAATTGGAAGCTCCAGCAGTCAAAATCAATGGTCGGGAGGCGATTAAGGCATAAATTAAAGACCGATGGGTGAAGTTTACATTAATCGAACAAAATATTAACAATACCATGCCTAAAATTGTAACATTTAATTCATTAAGACATGGCAGCAGGCTTAATGTCCAGCTTCATTTAGCACACTTGACTGCAGATAATCCACTCATTTTTCATAAAATTATGGCACAGAGCAGTGGAGGATAGAGAAGGCAGGCTTGCAGCTGCAGCACAGCACAGCCCAGCCTGGGTAAGTGGAAACACAGGATTGCATGGCGATGGAACACCAAAACAAACATCGAAATTAAATGGCTGTCTCCGTAATCTCTTTGCTGATCGAACTAAAGACACTCAGCAACAGATATCCAGCTAACATCGCACACAAAGTACTAGTCAGAATTAGCACCTTCTTTTTGTTCTTAAACTAACACATCCCAAAGTACTCAAAGCTTCTGCATCTTACAAAGATTTTATTCTGCCACCATGTCATAATCCTGCAGAAGCTTCGGTGACTTTCTCAACACAGCTATCTTTCTCATATTTAAAACATCCTAAAATTTTGTATATCCAAATACGATGAAAATCTTCAAGGCACCTAGAAAATTCTAACAGTAAATGGAGGAAAACACCAAAACTGTAATTTTTCATCCTTGGGAAGGTGCACCATTTGATGCTTCATCCATGGGTTCTGCCTCTGCTGAATCATCTTTAGCTTCACCTTTCTTGCCTGCACAACATAAAGCAAACAGCTAAGGTCCAACATGTAGGTAGCATAATGGTTATCCATAGCATTTGGCTCGGTTTACTTTTATGAAAGACATTCAGATTCAACCTGATTCCACATATTCTAGCTTTTCTCAAAACAAAAGGCAAGAAGAAAAGAAGCAGTATACGTCAAACCACACATGTAGCTCCAACTCTACTTGTATACTCCAAAGAAAAGTCACTTATGCATAGAATGATAAAAGGTAATTTCAAGATGAATCTATACGACCTATTAGAAAATGAAGGTGAACCGTTCTATCACACACCTTTCTTCTTCTTTCCTCCACCTTTTTTCTTTGTTTTTGTGCCCAAAGCAAGCCACGCCTTGATCTCAGGATTGTTATCAATGGACTTGGTAGGCTTCAACTCTTGCAACGGATGGGAGGTTATCCGGTCAGACCCATTTGGCATCAACAATACCGTGAATTTGATATGAGCAACAAGATCTCCTGCAATATAGGTCAATTTAAATAACATCACCAGCTCAAAAATATCTGTTCAATCAGAATAACAAATAATTGGTTTCCAATAACATGAAAAGGAGAAAAAAGACTCAAGAAATAGCAGCCTACAGTATTCAGTTGAAAAGTGTTCGTATTTAACCAGTTTCACAGAATAAAACTTCAAAAGGTTCCCGCAACTAAAACAGGACAGGTTTCCAACTAGAAAATTCATTACTGCTTTAACAGCCCGAGGAACATCTACATTTCAGATTCAGTAGATACACAAGGTAATGATCAACTAAACATACAGATTCTGCTAGATTAAGTCCGAAAACCTTTGTAGAAATCAATTTCATCTAATGAAATTGTTCACAGTCATTATCTATATCGTCCAATATGATACGGCCTTTTGGCATCTGTTCCATACAGCAGTATCATTAATCTTAGCATAACCAAACAAAACTTCAAGTTTAACCAACTTGGGTGTTTCATTGCTTACATGAGTGTAAATCATTACCTGGCTTCTCATGCAGAACAGGGTATGGCTGCAAAAGCTCATGGTTGACACACTCTACTAGCCCCAGCCGAGCACGCTTCTCTTCCAATGCCCTATGAGGGGAAAAAGGAACGTAAAATTTATGAAGATGAAAATTTGAAGTATAAAAACCCACATGGTGAGGATAGCAAACCTTGCAGTAAATGGCATGAT
Organism: Phoenix dactylifera; assembly: GCF_009389715.1. Taxonomy (NCBI): domain Eukaryota; kingdom Viridiplantae; phylum Streptophyta; class Magnoliopsida; order Arecales; family Arecaceae; genus Phoenix; species Phoenix dactylifera. The sequence goes on along the minus strand of NC_052394.1, from coordinate 3,542,254 downwards.
TGGAAACTTCTGATTTATTTCACTAAAAATAAATCTTGATGCTTTCATTTTTAAGTGATAATTTTTGTCCATAGCTCTTTTATAGATGGTAGTGTGTCTCTCATCTAAGAGCTTTGGCTGCACATAAAGATATTCTCCCATCACAATTTCAGAACCACAGGATGGCATAAACGAAGCAAATGATATTTTTTGGCATAAATATTACCTTCCCTTCACCTGTGCTAGTGACTATATCAATTGCATAGACTTCATTTTCTTCAAACTCTGCATCATCAACTCTAGTCTCAGGATTAGATACACTAAGAATGACTTTGTTTCCATCAATGACGAACTGTTTAAGCTGGTGACTAAGCACTCCTTCAATGATTTTGCAATCATAGGCAGCAACTACTTTCTGAATAGCTTCTGTAACATCTTTGTTCTGCAAAACAAGAAAGAGAAGGATAAAGAAATGACAGCTGTTAAGGGCGCCATGAGAATAGAAGCATTTACATAATTGTTTGGTTGATCACATGGCAACCATCCAATCCCCAGCCCCAAAAGAAAGGAGCACAGCTACAAGAATCTTACACAGTTTACATGTAAAATTAAATTACATAGAAATCATAATGAATCAGTAGTTAAGATAACCATGAATAATAACATTCTCAACAAGATCAGGTAGTTGAACAGAAGAAAAAAAATCATGATAAAGGGTTTGCGTTAACTTATATAACATGCTAACGTTCTGAGTTTGCTAGCAGACATCCAAAACTAATTCATCTTAGTTGAGAAGAGGACTCTCTCAGCAAAGATCCAACCCCACTTTGGCCCAAAAAATAGGCCCAACCCATTTATATACGGGTTCATGCAGGGCCACGTCAACTTCAAGACCCAATGGGAATGTTGTATCAGGGTTAACCAAAGATTTCTACACACCCCCTAACTTTTGGGTTTGGGTGGATCAAGGATGGTATTGGAAAAGTTTGTAATTATGTCACACTGATCCATTACACACATTTTTGTCATGGCAAATCACCGGAGAAAATATGCCTTATACTGAAAACATGCCTTTGACATCACCTAACTATAAATCATTTCACATGTTTAATACATACAAATCATATCTTACTATAGGCGAATGGAAGTAAAAATAACCTTGCTAGACTAAATTGTTTGGCTTCTGGTTTTTCTAAAAACCCCAAAAGCTTACAACTTAGCATGGTGTTGCTTAAAATCATGCAACACTGAATCTACTCTCAAAAGTCAAATCTAAAAAGCAATTTGCTGACTGAGTAACATATGCGTATAGACTATAGACACTATCTCTCCTTGGAAAAAAAATGGGTTAACTTGGACCCAACCCAAGCCTAGCCTTTCAACCTCAATCAGAACAACCTTATATAGTTCATCTCATAACAACTTAAGATTTTGGAAACTAAAATAACCCAAACCAATAGCCACCCTTGACCCAGCCTTTGCCTCACATAATCCACTTCCCATTTTCCAAATCTGCCAATGTCATGTCCCTTAACATACCCCAAAATCCCAAACTCAAAACTGTTCTATATGTCATCATCTTAGAGCTAGCATGACCCGCTAGCCCATTAGAAGCCCAATCACCATATAAAACAGCATGTTATGGCCTTACACCTTTACTTGCATCAACCCCCTACAAACCTGCCACCATTCATACTTCCACATCCACACACGGCTTGGTGCCATCTAAACGCCATGACATCGCCCAACATCATTCTTCCTTGTATCAATTTACCCTTCAATTCTTAGCCTCTAATTATCTTTTTTATCCCAAAAGCCTCAACCCATCATCCATTTTGTCCCAACTTCCACTCCATCCTGCACATTCCTTTGTCCATCAGTAACTAAACCACTCCCATCCACACATCCTCCTCCTGCCCCCTAGGGTTTCGCCTTAGCCATTTAGAAGCCCCTTAGACTCCATCCCTTAGTTGAATTAAGCTAACCTTCCCCACTTCCATTCCAATGAATAGATCTTGGTTGTAAATCAACCTTATCCCTCCTAACTAGCAGTATGCTCTATGCCTACAACTCTTCATCCATATTCACCACTTCAATTCAAATGAATTAATATTAGTTGTAAATCAACCTTATCCCTCCTAACTAGCAACATGTTCTATGCCTACAACTCTTCATCCGTGCACCCTTTTATGTTTACCCAGCCTTTACTCTGTCTCTAAGCCTCTCTCGCCCTAATACCCCTCTACCTTTGGAAGATCCCATTACCCAAGGTATGCAAAAGCCACCCGAACCACACAATTCAGATCATACCATATCGAACAGGTGTCAGAACTAGGTTAGTTTGCAGGTCCTGTTCGAAACTTGTGGGAATCGATCCAAATCGAGCAGAACTAGGGCCCTCACATGAAAAGCATTATGATGCATTTCTCCTCTCTTTTTTGCCAAGAGCATGAAGGAAGGACGGGAAGGTGAGGAAAATCAAAGAAGAGGGGTTTTTTTTGTAGTTTTGAGGCCCAATCCAAGCTAAGATCATGTATAATCCCCTTCCTCCACTTGATTCTTATCTCTTTTTTGCTCTTTTTTATACCATACATCAAAAATGATAAAATAAGGAAAAAATAATACTAAAATTTGATGTTTTGACATGATCTCATGATATGTTATAGATATCAAGGTGATCTACGCATTGAAGAAGAAATCATGATTGCCATTTATCGTATATTTTTTATATTAAAAATATATTTTTAGTTTAAAAATGATATTCAAAGATTAAAAATTGATAGTATGTTTGGGAGTATGCATATTACTTGCTATCTTTTTTAGCAAAAATTTATTTAAATTTGAACATTAACTTAATCCAAAGTCTAAATAAATTTCAAAAATAAATGATTATTAAACTACAAATATATATAGTACCCCTAATAGGGTTCTATATTAATCCAAGTTAAAATTATTTTTAGCTATTTTATAATTATTTTATATAAAATAATTAAAAAATTAAATTAAAAAATTAAAAATAATACAAAATAATGTAGAAATATTTTCTAAAGTAATTCAGTAATTCAGCCATTTTTGCACTACGATGTAAATTATCAATTTTTTAGATATTTAATTATTTAAAAAATATTAATTCAACAAAAATCATGAAAAATATGGCTATGTACATTCATAAGGGACATTCTTTCTCAGATTATATGATAGTTTTTACATTACTACTTGTATTAAGTAAATTTAAATTATAAGGTCAGCAGTATTCTAGAAACATATAGTATTCTTTTAAAATACTCTTTTATTATTTTAAAAGGGTAGATTCATTTTATGTAATTTGTAGCAACAAATAAGATAGTTTATGGTATGCTGTCATCAAACTCGCAGAAATGTATTCAAGAAAGAAGGATAAGGATGCTGACATTAGTTGCAAGTATGATGCAATGATCTCAGGCCGATACCATTGGAGGTGCAAGTGATGTGCTGCAAATTAGGAGGGCAGGTTGATCAGATTGAAGCAATTTTTGGCCGATGGTGATCCTACTACTATTGCATGCAAAAGAAAATATCCATAAGAAATTTGATAGTTGAGGAAGAAGCATTTTCATGGTTTCAGGAAAGGCAAAAAGAAAAGCCCAAAGAAAATGGCAAAAAATTATAATCAAGCCCATGAACTAGAATCCATCTGATCCAAATGACATGGAGGAGGCCTAGTTTCGAGCTACCATATGGGACAGTCGAGGTAGCGGGCTTAGTCGAGCCACCTATCAGAGCCAATCAGGTAAACAAAAAAAGAAAGCAGTTTGTTGGAGTAGCAAAAAAAGAAAAGAAAAAAAGATCTATTGAGAGGATTGATGAAGAACAGATTCCGAGACCACTAACCAGTTGCATAGATCATCTCGCAATACGAGGGATTATGTTAATGACAGTTCGAGCAATCATGCAATTGGTAACCAGGAAGGCAATTGTGCACATGATAGGAGTATGTACGCCTTGCAACCATATGGTCTGAGTCCATTCACCAACGAATAGTGCCTCACTTACGGCATGAAAGATGCGAACCATGGTGCACAATATAAAGCCATGAGGATATGATACCATAGAAGAAACGTGCCCCTCAAGGTAGTTCAGGATCCAGCAAGGCAATTGATGATTTAACATGTCGAATAGGATCCCTAGACATCTCTGGATCCTTATATACACCGAATCCTAGTCTGCACAGCATATGACCCGTATAGATATTCTTCATCTGAGATGGCATATTTGAAGAGCCACTACCCTCCACAGTCCAACCACATTATGGGTTAGATTTGATTGCCGCAATCTTATCTCTAATAGGATGGTAACCTGGTATCATGATGCTATCTAGAAAGTCCAAATTATTGTATGCAAGGATGGGCACATTGTCTAGGTTGGAGTAAGTCCAAAGACCCAATTATGAATGAGACCAACATCTATGAACGACATAGACACTCCACGAGTGACTAGATATCAGTATGTACTTTGTAATTCAAATTTATTTGATTTATATAGTTTCAAGCTAAAAACTACACATTATCTATGTTTATTTATTACAATTGCATCCATCAAGCAATTACTAGTCTCCCAAGACCAATATGAAATAAAATAATATTAAAATAATCATAAAATCACACTTTCAAGACCCTAAACCTTAAAATAACTGTAGCAACTAAAAAATTGGAAAAGCAAAAAAAATGAAAGGTGAACGAATACCATACGGTAAGCTTCTGCATGCCGAGTTTGTCAGTATGATAAGGTATTGTACAATATCAACCCGATATTAAATCGACACAGTAACCAGTATCAAGAACCTTCCCTAGACATATAACTCGAATAGTCCATAGCTGTAGGTTAAGCCTTAGAGTTCTCCACTTCTCGGTTCTCATAAATCTCTCACCTTGACCTTCCCCTTGGAAGTCTTAGAGACTTTCTCCCCTCCATCAAGAAATATAGCTCTATTCCAAGGAAGTCATGAATCTTTAAAATTAACGGTTATGGTACTAAGAACAAGCATATTTAGAAGATGAACCTAAATGCTTATTTCTTGATTGGGCATCAGATGGAATGATCTAGAAGAGGAATCTGAACAAAAACATTTTTTACAAAAAACTCATAAAAAAAGCTTTCTTTAGAGAGAATCACATTTGCACTTAAAAAAATTGCACTCAGGCATTCAAAGAAAGTTATCTAAGCTCTACATGTTGGTGGGGAAAAACCGCGAAAAGTGAATGCGGATTGAAAAGGCCCTTACTCCCCCCCCCCCCCCCCCCCACAAGAAAAAAAAACAAGCAAACACAAGATACGGAAATTCTTCAAATTACGGTGCATGATAAATACCTTCTTTCCGGGCCTTACGAGCCTCAAAGCAACCTCTGCTGCAGTGTTTGCAGCTGCAATTACATCCGCTGCCCTCCCCGTGATTGGTCCCTCGTGAAGGACGTGTGTGTGGGCCACCACGGCAATAAAGCCATCTATATGACACCCCATATCTCTGCAGCACAAATATAAATATTTTAAAACTAAACCAAAAATGACAACTAACGATTATAACAAAGCAACTATCATACATTTTCACAACATCATTTTCTTCCAAAACAGTCTCGTCACTGCTGAGTGGCGAAAAATGGCAAACAGTGTTGTTCACAGAGATGCATGTCGGAAATGCTACACCCCTCTCGATCTTTTTCTTCACGTTCTTATACACATTGCCGCTTTGCCTGACCAACCATCAAGATTCCACAATTTTTTTAAGAAATAACAAAAAAATCTAAGTTATTTGCAAATTTAACAACTACATGTGTGGAAAAAGCCTAACTCTTTAATGAAGGCGTCTCCCTTCTCACAAATGTCTGCAATTTTGGCTTTCGGCTTGCACTCTGATATTACCAGCTGGAGAGCCTCTGCTCAAAAAGCAATTCTGTTATCACTAGACCTACTAAAAATGACGAGAAATCAAAAAAAAAACATAGAATTTTTCTCAACAGGAGGAAAAAAAAACAAGAAGTAGATTTTACTGTTAACGATCTCGGCGGCACACTTGTACTTGGTGACGACATCAGGGAAAGTGAGATCCAACTCTTTCTCCTCCTTTGCCTCGTCGTCCGACATCTCTCCAGGCTAAACAAGTCCTAGCCAGCCAACAAAATGAGGAAAATTCAAAAAAAAAAAACTCCAAATAGAAGGAACCCTGCATACAGAGAATCACTTTCAAACCTAGATAAATCAATTACCAACAAAACCAACACAATAGAAATCTTCAGCAAGGAAGGAGAAGAGAGAAGCTACTCTCAGCGCGACAAAGAGAATGCTGATAAGTCTATCGAAGCGATCTCCGCTTGTTGAGAGAAATAAAACAGAATGGAGACAAGAGAGGGTTTTGGTTTGGAGTTTCGGCTCGGTGGAGACTGGAGAGAGAGAGAGGAAACAAAACGGTGCGGAGGGGGCTTGGAGGATCGCGAGCCGCTTTAGGGCATCATGCTGCTTACATAAACAACAGCCGAGGGCAGGGAATGTCACGCGTGGTGCACGTGAAAACAGTAGAGGGACGTTAGCAGGGTCTCTCCAGGCGGTGGTAGTATTAGGCTGGCCATTTTGTTTCCTTTGTCGCGCAAGGGTCTGAAAGTACGTGCCGCAGGGTCCTGGTTTGGTAACTCCGGATGCCCCAATTTTCTCTGGCTGGCTTCCATTGAAATCAAAATTTTTAGCATAATATCAATATGATATAATACACGACTATTTTAGCATACCAAATGTCAGCATGCTACCGGTACCAATACCGACTTATATAATACGGAATGTCCGGTAGCATTTAATTTGGTACGGCATATCATGAGTGAAACTGAGGTGAGTGATGCTCTTTAGAGGCGGGGGTAGCCAAATGTACTGCCTGGAATTGGAATATCTGAAACAGATATGGCTAAGTCGGAATGACGAACCCAAAACTATGGTCCACACAAACCTGAGATTGGATATCAACGGACCATAGTATCACACGCAGACCATGAGCCGAACCATTTGACCAACAGAGTGCTGACTTCGATAATACGTGTTTGAAATAGCTTTTTCATTTTCTTGGTAGAAACAGAGCTTGCTCATTGCGGTGCGTGATTTCATCTCGTGTGGGAGACATATCATCTTTCCCCTTGAGAGAATACTTTTTAAAAGGCATCTTTCCGTGGCAATGCGTCTTTACCAGTTGACTCATCAGAAGCAGATCTGAACAATGAGGATATTGCATTAACTGTTTGAGATAACAAACTTAATTTGTACAATTGCAGCCGTGTTTCTTTTCTTGAACAGTGACACACCTCATCAAAAATACAAGTTGAGTTTAACAATAAAACTATGGCTGAGAATGACTTCCGATTGCATAACATCTCCCTAGCATTCAAAGCTGTCAAGCATAGGAATGATGAATGATCAGTGACACATTCCCAATGCTTTTAGATGCTGGAATTCTTCCACCAAAGCTGCAAAATCTACAGATAGAAAAAATCCAATCCAAGGGCTTATTTTTCCTCTCTTCATAGAAAAGCAAAAAGAAAAAACAGCCTACATCAGATATGCTACGTATCCATCTGATTCTGTAAGTTAAACCAGAAAAGCCAGGCAATACCACCACTCATTTCTGATACATAGTCAAGCAAATGAAATAGAATGATGAACGCATATAACTTCAGGTGGTAATACTATCCATTGAAGCAGGAGAAATGAACTATATATATATATATATATCCAGCAACTACACGTTTCATGAGGTACATACCGTAAAGTCAACTTATCTGGACTGACTGGAAAATATAGGATATGGCACCTAAAACAGAAGTAATACAGCAATTGATTGTGCTTCTGATAGCAAAATAGATAAAAAATAACCATTTGCTGAAAGTATTGACGACCTGTACACATGAAACCAGCTATTGAGCATGCTAACTCAGAACATTCGACTACATCTTCTCCCCCCATGAGATCACTCACCAGACAATCCTCAGCTCAGCCCTGAATGGCACCAAAAAAATTGCCCCAAAACAAGTGCCTACTGCATCACTAATGCCTCTACCACCACTACCATCACCATCACCATCACTACCATCACTGCCTCCACCTCAATACTGCCATAGCCATCGTCTCCACCGCATCATTGGTACCCTCACCACCACAATCGTCACCACTGCCACCACCATCACCATCGCCACCTCTGCCACCACCACCCCTATCGGTCTATCATCTTGCCTCCATCATACTACTGTTGCCATCATCGCCACCATTATTTATCGCCGTCATATTTACCATCAGCAGCATTACCACATCCACTACCTCTGCTGCAACAACCATCATGTCATGATCATCGATATGTTTATTTTTAGAAATAATTAACTATACCAAGCATAATTATAATTTTTAAAAGTAAAAAAAAAATATTTTTATTTTTTTATAATAAAAATAGAGGAAAAAAAAACAAAAGTGATGCCAAATGACACCTAAATTATGAGGTGGAATTTCTTTTGGTTGAGATTGTCAAATTAACAAAAGCACCATCAAAGACAATTGGATTGTTCAAACACCAAGGCCAACGAATGAAAAGTCAAAAACTAAGTAGATCTGTGGACAAGCCAATGTTGTATTCGAGTGTTGAGCAAGCCACATGACTTGTACTCTAACTTTGAAAATTTGATCCCAATGACACTGGGTTCTATGTTCAATACAAAATGCAGTAGCCAGGTAAGATTCTCCTAGTTTTTCACCAATGAAGCACCACAAATTCTACCCCACGCTTGCAACCATAATCAATCTTGGTGAATTTCATTTTTAACATGTGGTACTTACGAACTATTCCATAAATTTTTTTGGAGGCCCCAAAAGATTCATCAGATAATTCACTTATACGCAAAAATGACTCGAAATTACAGATATTCATGCAACTACCTCTGCCCAAAAATAAAATTAGAAAAATTGAAAAAAGAATATAATTTGTGCACAATTGTCTAGATCTAGATATGGTAGAAAGTAAATATTCGCTTCTATCCATGCTACCGAACCAGCAGGCTTGAGTAAATGTCCCTGTAATTATCACTTGGTACTTCCAATTTATTTTATCAATGATATGCAACCCAAACAGTGATAGATTTTGATACATGCAGATAGGGACAATAAAATGAAGCTGCACAGATCAATCAGAACTCCTTACTGTTAGCATATCAAAAAGAAAAAAAAATATCTATCATACCACCATAAAAACCTACACTATTCTGAAATACTGAAACACAAGCCAACAACCATAAAATCAGCTACCTCAGGAGAACCAGGTGCAATTCCAATAAGAACCAGCCACTTTTCAGTTGGGTCACACCGATAGTTGAAAATCTGATTATTTGTCAAATTGGCTGTTCCATCGAACATTTTCACAGGTTCCGAGTCACCTGCATATTAGAAATCAAAGCATGCTACATAATGGAAGCTTATTAAAAATGTAGAGCTTATACCGTCAATAAAGTAACATCAAACAAACATCTATTACCTTCTATTGACCAATGATGCACTGAGGTTTGTGTTACCAGCCCCAACATCTTTGGGGTGATCCACTTCCAAAAGACAACCTGCACATCCAGATCAATAAAGAAGTAATGAATCTGGAATTTGGGATAAATCACAAAAAGAAGGAAAATAGGCAGAAAAATAGTCATCAAAAATTTCTAACAAAGCAATTTTACCTGTTCAGGCATTTGGTGTGATTTTATTTTTGCTTTTGCCTCAATATTGAATATTTGTAGGTGGTCCTGAGTAGTTCCTGGTAGTTGGGCTGCATATTCACATAGGATATCAATAACCAACAAAATTGCATGCACATGCCAGCAAAAAAAATGTAATAGCCTAATAAATAAGCATTTGAAGGTATCAACTAATAGAATCAAGCATCATTGGCAATAAACAAAAACATCACAACCAAAAAACCCATAACAGTCAAGACTTGCCCTAACTATATGCGTCATCGTAAGGAATTCTCATTCACGGAATTTACTAGAATGGGTTTTATTTGTATCCTTGCAAGCTTGCTACACTAGTGTAGCTGCAAGCTTCTCATGTCCTGTATCACAATTTACATCCATATTACCTTAGATCCCGCTCTTCCTTTGTTAAACCTTCTAATAAATTTTGACCACTTTTCCATTAAAAGCAACCTCAAAATCTTTGTTCCACATATCTATACCATCTCAACTAATTCTCCATCACCTTCTTGTCAAATCATGCAACTCCCACCTCTCCCCTATCCCACATGTTCCTCTCTCATCTTTCACACCCTTACGCCACATCCATCCCAGAATTCTCACCTCTACCACTTCATTTTGTTTCTTTGGACAGTTTTACATCCCAATCACAAAGCATTATGAACGATAATATTTGAGCCTTATTGCTATTGTATAGATTTTTCTTAAATTGTATAGATTTGCACTGTCACATGACATCCGAAAAACATCTCTCCAGTCCATTAACCGAGCTCTAATTCTAATAGATATGTCTTCATCTATCTTTCCATTCTCTAGTAAAAAGAATACTACATAGGGAAATCAGTTATATTGCAGTATCTCTTGTTGATCATTTTTGACCAAAGCCTTGATTTTGTTTTTATTTGCATTGAAATTTTATTCCATATACTCTGCTTTTCTACCAATATTCTAGTCCCTTAATTTCTAAGCAATTCTTCCATAGGAAAAAGGAAGAAGAATGATCTTAAAAAAGAGTTGCCTACATAGTCGTATTATAAGGGATAGTTCATTAAAAAAATTCTTAGTTATATGGCTTAATGAAGAGAATACAAGCTTTCCTGAAATAAACATCAAACAGGATAGAACTAACATCTCAAAAGCTACCAAAGTGAGTGTGGAATTAGCAGATGCAATAGAGAGGTGAAACCCGGTGCTACAACATACTGGGTGTCAAGTTGGTATTAACTCGAGATAAGAAGTAAAAGTAATAGAAGCCACAAATGCTAACAACATTTATAATTGAAAATAGACAAGCATTCATTCAAGGTAATGTAGCAGGAAGTTTAAGAAATAAATCAACATAGCATACAAATGGAGTCTAGTAATGAGTAAATTGGCACCTCCAAAATTTTCAAATTATACAAGTTATGAACAAAGTAAATGTACTAACTCAAGATTTATCCAGCCAAATCACAATAATATGGCATACAAGGTGTACTTGCTATAGGATTCTTCTCTTTAATAAAAAAAGGGACTGAATATATAAAAGCATCTTGACAACTTGATTTGGCAAACAGTGTCTAACGAAGTCAAGAGAAGATAACAACAAAAAGCTAAGGATGGAGACATCATTTTAAATTTAGAAAGATGTTAGTGTCACATTGAACAACTCTAGATGCATCTCTCGACTGCCTCATGTAAGTAATAAAGCTATGAAATATGAATAGTTACTAATCATCTTGCATCATTTTTAAGGCTTTACTTAAGGGGTAAACGAAACTCTTGAGCATAGAGGTTGAGTCCTGTTTTCTTAATCAAACAATAATAAAAATAAATTTTGTATAATGATGGCATTAGAGCACTGCAAGTTGTGTTGTATCAGTTATATGATGATCTATGCAAATACTAAGTTTTCTTTAAATTGCTTAGTTTGACTTTTAAAAAGGTACCACTTAAGCGGTTAGGCACTGTACGGCATTTTAAGCACCTACTTAAGGGCTTGGTCAACTGCTCTTTATAACATTTATAGGATATATTTTGTACTCTTGTTTTATGAGAAAGTCTAGGCATACCCCTGTGAGACGATAGAATCTTTTCTTCATTTTTTCAAAAATGTGAAACATGACTTGTATTTGAATATATTTGGGCGATCATTTCTTCCCTGCTTTAATTTCTTTTATGTAAAAGTTCCAAAGTGCTCAACTTGGTATATATAGTTCTCCATCTACTACTACAGTCTCAAGAAACTCTTGACAAGAAGAGGGCAAGAAGGGATTCACATGTTTATGTTTCCCTCCTTTGAGAAAAAGAAAACAAGATACCGTACGCTTTCCCTTAATTCCTCTAATTTTTGGTTCTCCACATGTTTTCCTTCTTCTTTCCTCCTTTTACTTCTCGTTCTACTTTTCGTCTCCAAAATTAAACTGACTCCCTACTATCATTCCAGATCTGCACCCTTCCTACTTATTCTCAGAATATTCCAAGAAACCAGTAATTACTTGTTTACAATTCTGTTTTTTTTAAAAATCCTCATCTCAGGTTCAAAAATTCCAATAGAACGCCCTTCTCATACGTCCAAGGTCAAATGAGACACAAGAATGCATCCAGTCCAATTCTTATTATTGACATCCCACTAATATCCCTTTTCTAGACAGCAAGATATTAAAGCTCCAAAACATATACCCATCTAACGATACACCACACTATATGTGAACCCTAAGCCCTAAGGATCACAACAGGTTGGATTAAAATATATCTGAAGGATTACATGACAAACTCTAGAAACATGATTTATATACTATTTTAAGTTAAGGGAAAAAATTGAAAACTTATGAGTTATATTTTAAAAAAAAGATTTAGGTCTCGTTTGGGAGAGTTGTTGGCAGTAAAGCTTTTGGAAATAGAATTTTAGAAGTAGAGATTTCTAAAGTGGAGCTTTTATAAAAAGCTATTTGCTGTTTGGTAACTACATTTTTAAAATGCTGTGCCACTTTAGCATGTGTTTGATAAACAAACTGAGAAAGTACTTTTAGGATGACAAAATAACTATAAAGAACATTACATAATATTATACAATAGAGCATCATAGAACATAATATGTATTAATACATAAATATATGATATAGTATAATATTATTGTAATGTAATATAATATTATTATAATATAGTAATATATTATTGTATACTATAGCATAATAATTTAATATAATATTAAATTATATAACATAACATATCAATGTATTATGATATAATGTAATATAATATTATATTTGTAGTATAATACAATAATAAAAGTATAAAATATTATAATTATTAGCGTAAATTAAATTCTCACAATATAACAAATTTTCTAGCTAGATGATAAAATTGGTTAAACAATTATTAAAAGGACATTATGTGTAATTGTTATATTTTATTATGGATATTTTAGTAAAAAAATAGCTTTCCGATCGAGTCTAAAAGTGCTTTTTTAGAAAACTCTAAAATGAAGCTTCTCCCAAAAAGCTATTTTTATCTTTCTGAACAAGCTAAAATAGCTTTCCGAAATTTTTACCAAACACCCCTATTTCATCTAAAAATGCTTTTGAAGCGCCAGAAAGTACTTTTTGGCCCTCCAAAAGCTCTCCCAAGTAAGGCCTTAGTGATTGAAATTATCAATAGCAGCAGCAAGCAGTCAGCAGCAGGGAAGAATTGGGGGTTCATAGTTCAATATTTGTTTATCTTGTTTTGTTTCTGACAAACAATACAATTCCAAATATTAGTGATTGTTTAGCATTCAAAAAATAAAATATATACTCATAGTAAAAGTCAAAGACGTGATCTCCAGAATGTATCATATGATAATGGAAGCCCGTTGATATGGGTATATCAATCTTATGATCTTACGATGGCACAGATGATACCTACTGAACCTATATTGAAATTAAGAGATCGAGTACAATTAAGCTTATTCAGGATCAAAGATCAGTATAGAAATCAGGTGAAAAAGGAAAAACAACACATTAGATGAACTCTTACAGATGCATCCCATGTAAGCAATACCAAATCAATCGGTATGAATATTTATATTAAAGAATCATGCAAAAAGATAATACTAAAACATAAATATTACAGAGTACTAGTCCAACAATGTTAAGTAGCAAAACAGGAAGCAATTTCACTCCCAAGACCAACAAATTTAGAATTCAAAGAGAACAGGTAGAACCTTTGAGAGCAAGAATCCTGCTGTTGGGATTCATCAATGCCGAGTCCGCAGTGATAGGCCTCCTCAATGGCTGCATTGGCATGTTCGTGTCGATTATAACAACATTGTCCCGCGGAACGTCTCCCTCACACATATATATTTCCTACTGGGTCATTTCCCGTCTGACGCGTAGGGCATCGCGTACCGAATTTAAGGCAACTGTAAGCTCCGACTCCGTCGTTACATGCGTGAAGGTGATGAATTGTGGATTTATACCCAGACTCGGAAGCTGGCAACGATGGAAATCCAAACAAACATCAGATTGCAAAACAGGGTTTAGTTCGTTCAACGGATCCGACCAGATCCGCGATTCTCCAACGAATTCACGGCAAAACACAGAGGCGTATTCAAGAACCAAGATTCGTGCTTCTTCGGCGTTGACTCGAATTCTCAGTCGGGATAGAAATCAATGAAACAAAACCAAAGCTCAAAAAAAGGGCGCAAAAATCCGCTGCGAGAGAAAGGAAGTCAAGAGACGGCGGTACTCACAGTCAGTATCTCCCGCATGGTGATCTGATCGTTGGCCGCGGCCATGGCGACAGGATCAGCGTCCCGCTCTAGGGTTTTGCACGGGGCTAGTGTTCCGGCCGCGCGAGAGCTTCCGACGCTCCCGTGGATCCGGAGCAGCGAAACCCCTCGACGAGTTTATTATTCTTATACGCCAGTACTTTATATTTAGAATTTTAGGCGAGCTTGAAATGGAAATTATTTTATTAGCTTGAAAAAAAAGCATGTGAGTCGGCGGTAAATATGAACACTGTAGCTCGTCGAGGCCGTCTGTGCAGTGGCAGCTCATATGTTACAATACAGACAATTGAGTCAAAAAAAAGTAATAATAATTATAATGTAAACAAGAAAGAGCCACCATATCACACGCCCATAGAGTTGCTTCGAAGTGTCCAGTAACAAACAAACGAAGCGACCCAATCAGCGATCTGATTTGCCTCCTAAAATACATGAACAGTCTTAAAAAAGTCCAAATCACTTGCCAATCTGACGGATGTCACACAACAACGGGTATCCCCACCCTTGTCGATTATCTTCCATATCCAATCAATCAGCGTGGGCAGACTTTACTGGTACTGAATACATACATGGTGAAGATATTGCCCTCCCAAGTTGCATCAAGATTCTTTGGATTTGGTTTTGGAAGGCGCTGCGGTGACCCTGGTGCGAGAATAGTTCGATGGACGAGCCACCCCTTTCCTGCACCACGTTTGCTCCCTAGAGGGTGGTGATATCGTGGGTGAATAGGAGGGGAGACGAATGACCTATAGACTATAAAGCCCGCTGGTCTTTGGAGATAAAATATTCATTGAGATTTACACGGGCAATTTCGAGCGAGAAAAATTAAACAGTGATGGCCTGGGTGTCATATTTAACAAACCTAATCACGAGAGTTATCGTCAATGCAATTTTACAAATACAGCAAACAAAATCAGGGTCATGGATAGCTATATACTATGATACTATTATTAAACTTGCATATGAATTATAATCATTCTGAAAATAATTTGGTTTTTGCTATAAACAATTCTCAACAATTGAGGACATAACATGCTCTTCATAAAACTCCAAACTATTTCAATATTACTAATTTGAAATTTCTACACTTTGTCTATAAACAAGGTACAAATTGCTAATGCAAGACTCCACGTTTGATTTCATTTTAGCAATGACCTACGCCGAAGGAGTATTATTGCCAAGTACAACAAGGGCACGTAGTCTTAAGCTCATTCGTCTAACATGAGTATTATAGGAATTTCCGAAGAGGTCATTGAAGTTATGTCATCTTCGAAGGAAATAAAATTGTTCTAACATGCAGTACTTCAACAGATCAGATGCATGATGCATCCAAGTTCTCATTATCATCGTTACGATGCGAAAGAGTGTCAAATGCCTTCGCATGTATGGGGAGCCACCCGGCGGTTACAGCTGCACCTGTTTATACATAATCCATGCATGAATTAGGATCAGATGACCAGAAGACCAGATACCAATCCAACCTTCGGTTATGTACTTATGTACTACGACTCCAGCTTCTAGCCCAGTTTTAATTGGGCCGGACCAAGCCAATTGGTTAAATTAAATCATTCCCGGATGGTTTTTTTCTTTTATTATTATTTTTTTAAATAATAATCCATGCCAGTAGTTTTCACTGTGCCTAGTCTGGTCTGAGTCCTGGACCTGATTACTTACTGGTCTAAATACAAGACTTCACAAAAAAATATAATGGAACCAGTCTCAGGCTCTCAGCACAAGATCAAAACACAAGATTTCACAAAAAAAATATAATGGAACCATCACGGGCTAAATCTAAACTTCGGGCTCTTGCAGAGGAACATCTCATGATGACGAGAAGTGGCTAACGTGGTGCATGAGATTTTTCCTCGTCTGAAGCGCGACAGCTTTTTAATGAAGTCCGTCTTCCAATGAGAGAATAAGAGCGACTATCCACTAAAATGTTCGACCAGATGAATGAAAACTAGCTCAAATTATAATGAAGCTTTTCAATTATTATCAGTTGGGTTAATTTAAACTGAATTGTTTGCTGCTGTAATATAAATTGGGAAGCTGTGAGTTTTTCATGTACTGTTATTAAGGACTTTTTAAGTATAAGTTGATTACTATAGAATCCAAGTTGTCTGCTAAAGAATGCGCTAAATATGCAACCGATGTGCGCATAAAACCAGGTGAAAACAGAGGAAAGAAAGATGGCATTGACTTAACTTCCATCATGAGATGTAACAACAAATCACACCAACCAAAACCAAAGACAAACTCCCAACGTACTGCACTCCCAATACGCTGACAGTCCATACCGACGCTGCAGCAGCCATAACAATAAAAACACCAGGAATAATGACAACAAGAGCAGCTGGAAGCAGCAGAGCATCTCATTCCATTGGACAGCCAACTCCCACTTGCCTCGCCGCCGCTCCCACCCCATTCCCCCGGTTCCTCGCCGAAACAATCCAAATATTCCCGGTATATCCCTTCCCCTCCCCCCACCGGACCGGGCTCGCCCGCCGATCTAACCGCCTCCCACCCGTCACTCTCCCAGCTCACCACTGTTCCATCCAAAGCCAATTCCCTCACCCTCTCCCTCGCACGGTTCATGACCTCATCAGAATCCATACCATGAATATAATTGGCTGAAGAATTTCCCTCGTCGTCACAGGATTCCAACTTAACCCGGTCGAGCACACTCCTCGGCGACGGCCCGGTGGCGTTCAAGTCATCGTCGGCCAAGAAAGGATGCTGCAGCAATTGCTCGCCGGTCCATCTCTCGGTCGAATCCCTTCTCAAACACTTGTCGAGGAAATCCCGACCTGTCTTGGATAACCTGACCGGGAATTCAGGCACCTCGTCGCCGAAACCAACCCGGAACAGAGCGTCGGGGCCGGAACTTCGCCATGGTTGCGCTCCGGTGAGCATTTCGATGACGGTGCACCCGAGGGACCAGATGTCGGATGCCGTCGTCGGCCGCTCGCCTCTGACAACCTCGGGCGCCATCCATAGCGGCGTTCCCCGCGTGTATTGCTTATCGCCATCTATGCTGGAAATCCTCGTAGCTGATCCGAAATCGGCGAGCTTGGCGACGCCGGGGCTTAGGCCTACGAGCACATTACGGCCCTTGACGTCGCAGTGCACGACACCGGCGACGGAGTGGAGGTAGTGCAGCGCATGGGCTATGCATCTGGTGTAGCTCCGCACTTCCAGCTCGGCGATGGCTCCATTCCTGGCTGCTAAGTCTGCGACGGTCCCGCCGGGCATGTACTCCAGGTGCAGGTTCCGCCACAAGTTAGTAGGAGATTCTTGGGTGGTGTCATCGCCGAGGTAGGAGACGATGTAAGGCGAGCTGACGGACCGGAGGATTTGGATCTCATTTTCCAAAGCCTCGGTGGAAGAAAGAGGGGAGGAATTCAAATTAACAGACTTTACCGCGAAAACTTGAGCATTGGACCTGTCCACGGCCAGGCACACAGCCCCAAAGGAGCCCTCTCCGATTCTGCGACCCCTGACCCAACTCCTCCATGGGAGACCGACTCCTCCTTCCATTTGAGAGAGCTAGTCTCTTAGCTCTGGAATGGAGAGAAAAAGAGAGACAAGGGAGGAGGATGGGGAGCACTTGTGAAGGACACTGGATGAGTCTGTCTTTCACTACTTAGGCTTTCTAAGTTTGCACAAATCCACTTCTGACCGTTTATTGACGAAACAGGGTTGGGGGCGGGAACGGAAACATGGACAAAGAGGAGACGTGAAGTGGTGCAGTCCTGTGGGAGGGATCAATGGATCATCCCTATCCGAGGTGGGGCCGTATCTCATCCGTCCACGTGGCTGGGTAGATGGGAGTCAGGCCTTGGGTTGACTCGCGAGTCTCGACTTCGATGGCTCTCAGCGGTCAAACATCCGGGTCGAGTCGAGAACAAAAAGATGACGCCGACTCAAGACTCCCAGGTTGTAGAGGAGCTGGGAGTGGGACCCACGAGGTGTTGAGACGTGGCGAGATGTTGTTGGTCGAGAGGAGGGTACATGTTAAGGGTAGGCGGAGGCAGGCGGTTCCCTGGTGGTGGAGTGGTGGGGCATTCGTCGCTTGTGGTGGTGGTCGCGGAGCGCACGATACTTGTGCTCTCAGACTTGGCTGGTGGAGACGTGCACGAGCTCTGGCCAAGACAATTTGGCTAGTGGAGACGTACACGAGCTCTAGCTAAGATTTTTTGTCTGGAGTTGGATCCAAGGGTGCACGTTACGATCTCAAACAAGCATGACACTCCTAAAACAGTCGCAGGCTTATTGTAGTCCTTGCTGTGGTTCATTATTTCTTGGACGAGACCAGAGTTTGTGCCTAACAATTGGAACACCTAAGCCAATGATGCTTAGTAGCAGGCGAACCGCTGACCGGGATGTTGGCGGAGGGCGAGACATGAAGACAGCCGCATTGAAGATTGTTGGATCACATTTTTGCCCAGATTTTTAAGCATTCTGATTATTATTATTTTTGGTTCATCCGTCGTCTTAAATCTTGAAGTAATCATTGCACAATCAAGTAGTAGATTTGTGTGAAGAAAAGAGAGATGCATCAACTTTTGTGCTAAGGTGATGGTATTGTGCTTGGCTTGAATATTAAAAAAATATGATCCGATTGGTTGCATCTCAAACGAGGAAGGTTTTGATGGTTCAAATAAGAGAAGAGATACAGAGTATACGGTGGGACATGGCCAGCGAAACGAGAAAACGGCGGGTGCTTTCGAGGAGCCCACAATTGGCGCAAGTAGTGCGAAGTCCCATGGGCATTAACCCTCAAGACAGGGACCGGACCAAACCAAACACTTCATGCGCGCGGTGGGAAGGGCAAATTGCATGTGGCGCCCAGGCGTCTGTTCCATGACATTTATTGATCGGTGCACTCAACCTTGTGCGTTGGAACAGGAAGTTCATAGAATTTGGCAAAAGAAGGTAATCCAAACTGACACGGGACCTTCGGTATGAAAGGGGTTCTGTACAATCCGTGAATACATGCAAACCAATTGCCATGAGAGACAGAGAGAGAGAGAGAGAGAGAGAGACTATTTAAAACTTGGATTGAGATTTGGTACTTTCTGAACTGGTATACGGGCCAATGTTCACAAGCTCATTGGCAGAAAGAAAGCAGCAGCAAAGAGCTAAATTTTCGGTGCACTTGGGCGAGGTCGACATGGCAGTGGACAGGTATTCCGGAGGAGGTATGGCGGGAGAGGAGACTTTTCTTACAGATGATACGACAGTGGTTGGCCAGTCCCGGGACATGTCAGGAGGCCATCCGAGCGACTTGCACAGCCCATCAGATATGGCTGGCAAGGAACGCTCGCATCTTCGGCGAGCGCAGGATGTCGCCGAGGTTTGTTGCGGAGTCTGCTCGAGCATTGGCGATAGAGTCCAGACTCACCACCCCTTCAGACACAGCCTTGATAGCTCGGGACACCTGGGGTTCTTCTCTACTCAGGCAGCTCCTCGGACGGTGTTCTTCACCTAGGAGCCCCCACCCCCGAGTTTCCTCAAGGTAAATTTTGACGGGTCGGTGTTGGATGGAGGTGCGCGAGGCGGGGCCGGCTTCGTCATACGGGACCTGCACTCCAGGGTAGTGGCAACGAGCGGTTGCCAGTTGTTCGACATATCAGTTCCAGAGGCAGAGTTGCGAGCTGCCTGGGCAAGTCTTCGCCATGCGCGGCAGGTGTTGCGGGCCAGCTCGATCATATTGGAGGGCGACTCGGCTACAGTTATTGGGTGGCTCCGACGGGGCCCGAGTGGTGAGAGCACTGACCACCCTCTGATTCGGGACATTAGGATGTTGGTCAGGGATGGCTTGGCCTTTGAGGCCAAGCATGTATTCAGAGAGGCCAATGGGGCGGCTGACTGGGTGGCTGCATACGCGGCCCACCACTCAGGATACGTCCTGTGGGGAGGAGAGAGGGAGCTGCCATTGGCACTACGTGAGATCGTGTATTTTGATTTTCTTAGGTGTATTCGGTCACGTGTTGTCTGAAAAACCCGTTAAAGCAAAAAAAAAAAAAAGAGCTAAATTTTCACCAAAAAAAAAAAGAGAGCTAAACAAAAGCCGCACCTCAGGTTGGTTTGAGTTTGCTTTGAGATCAAGGATGGCTCCTAAGAAAGAAATTCAAAAAAAAAAAAAATTGCGGACAGCAGGCCAAACCCCACAATTAACTGGAAACCTATAGACCGAGATTGGAGCATTGCTCGGCGAACTCTAAGATTGGTGAAAACCGAACTGAATGAGGCAGTCGAGGTGTAGAAGAATTGATCTCTTTTGAAAATAACTTGCTACTTGTTGAAAAGTTTCCGACAATGATCCTCCAATGTCTAAGTCGGAATTGGAAGGTAGTAGTGTGGAAGAAAGAATTCTTCGCAGAGCAGTCTCTTAATGAACTTGCCTGAGGACCTCCGAACTATTCCTTTATATAAGGTAGTCAATCCATATGTTAACTGATTTGGCGCGACATGCCTTATTTTGCCAAATAACAGTAACCTGCACGTTTACAATGTAGGAAATGTTTAGCATACAACGGTAATCGCATTGATCGTGCGATGACAACAATGTTGTCATAACTGCCGGTCTTTATTATTACGTGCAGATTGGCTATTCGGCTTTTACCAAAGTTATTCACCTCAGGTAATATGGAGGTAAAAAAGGTCCGTCAAATCTAAGATCAAGATGTCCAACATTTTTTCTATCAAAACCACTTCCATTCAAAAAGAGCTATCAAAATCTAATCCTCATTGTGCGCAATCTTTTCTGTTATAAAGATAGATCATCATTAATATTCAATACCTATGAACTCAGTGTTGGTATATACGATTCATTCTTGCACTCCAGCAGCTTGCCTATGAACTTGCTAATTACAACCGAGTTGATGATAACCAACTCCTCGAAGTAGCTGATCGCAAAATGGATAAGATCAGAAATAAGGAGACAAAATGGCTGGCAAACAAACACAAAGTGGCCATCAAATGCATTCCACTAGTCCAAGTTACGAAGAAAAAATATATATAAAAAAAAGCATTCCACTAGTCCTCGTCAAAGGACCACCAAGGGAACCAGAAAACATGAGGAACGTGAGCCAGGCAGCGCTTCAGCTTATCACCACAATAAGAACATCTCCATAAAGTTCAAATCCAACCATCACCGAACCCAAAAAGGGCCCAAATGTATGAGTGGGTCCCTCTTCATAAAAAAAAAAACTAACGGAATACAAGAACCACATACCAGTGGATCGTATGCAATCTCGTAATTTTATATTCTTCTTCCCATGTGGCATTGATTGCATGATATGGGCAGCTATGGTAGAGGCAGGAAAAAGAGATGAATCTCGCTCGTGGTGGCCTCGTAATCTTGGTGTGCGCTTGCCGCCTTTAAAAAGAGATGCCCTCACGCCTTGGCTTTTGGGGAGTCGTTTTCCAGAAAAAGAGTCATCACTCTCCCAGTTCACGTGACGAATCTGAGCGGCTAACTTAACCAACGCAGGCTAGTAGACAAGCTAAATAACATGCCTATTGCAGTGGCTACCCCTAGTTCTGCTTGTTTATGCGAAGCATGATCTCCTAAATATTCTCCCCAAAGAAATTGATGATAAGGTTGCATCATATTCATCAATTTCTTATCAATTGATTTTGTTCCAGAGAATATCCATTGTGCCTATTGATGGGGGGCAAAATGGATCGTCCTGCTCACAACGTGGGACGACCTAATTTCAGCCAAATAGACATCAGCATCGAGCAGGCCAGACCTCGGTCCCGCTGAGCACCAGTCCGACCTCGGACCTTACAAAAGGCCGACCCGATCTCGGCCATACCTTTCCACTTGGAGCGCCCTGCAGGATCGACCAAGTGTCGAAGAGGCCCCGTCGACTGTAGATATCTACAATGACGCCCCTCGAGCTGGGCTCGGAGCACCCTGCAGGATTTACCAAGAGCCGAAAAGCTCCCATCGTCCGCAGATATCCACAATGACGCTTCGGCCTAAGCTCGGAGCCTCTATCGAGCTGACTTTAGAGCCGAGAAGGCTGGGCCAACCTCACCGAACGTATGTCGCGGCCCTCCAAGTCGGCCCCCCAAGTCTACCCGACCTTAGTGCTCACCAAGCTGACTTTACCAAGTAAAGGCTGCGGCCTCCAAGCGAGTCCAATCTCACCTACGACAGCATACACTTGCGCATCTATGCGCACCCCTATGCCCGCATACATGGCCGTACATTACAGCCTCACCGCGCCATGCTTTGCTTACTGGCCACTCTACGAAATGACGATCAGGGATCATACCTTGCTGCCAAGGGCCATATCCTGTTAACGCCTGCAACGCCGTACTATGCGCAGGAACAGCTCGAAACCTGTGCCCTAAGCAAGCCGTGGCCACACGCCATCTAGGCACCTCCGCAGAGACTATAAATAACCCCATTAGGTAACACGTAAGGACTTTTGGCTGGATCACTTAAGATCTACTCTAACTTAATCATCAGAGGGCTCTCACCGGAATTCCACCGGTAAAACTTTGTGTAGATCCACCGGCGCGCAGGAAGCGGTGTCCCCACTCAATCCCGACCGGTGGCTCCTCCGATTCCTCCGGCGTGGTCACCCTCGGGCTGAATTTGAACCACAACACCTATGTTTGTCAACATGAAATTAATCACAATCCAAATACCTGACATTAATCTTGACAACTTTTTTTTAATGTATATTTCATTGAATTTTTGTTGATTTTGATCACGTATTATAATATCATCATTACTGCAAAAAGTTGACTCTAGCACATAATGATCTCCCTACGCATCTGTCTCGAGGCTGGATTGGAGGCACTCTTTATTCCTGGGGAATCGTTAATTGTCCACTTTTGATTAAAATCTATTGCTTAGGCAAGAACTCTGTCCTCATCTGCCCATGCAGCTAGCTGGGTGATACCCTCAAAATCGCGTGAATCAAACTTTAGACTGTAGCTCACTATGTTAATATCGCGTGAATCAAACTTTAGACTGTAGCTCACTATGTTAATATCGCGTGAATCAAACTTTAGACTGTAGCTCACTATGGTAATAGGGTGAAGAGTGAGGAAGCAACAAGCAATGACCCACGAAACCAAAAACTTAAGCCAGTAATGACATCATCTACACCTCTCATCAAAGACTTTTCTCCAGCGATCAACCTATAAACGAAGCTAGTTTTTGATTTCAGTGCATGCCCGTCGCCATATATCTTAATCAGTTAACCACTCGAGCTTTATGAATCGCTGGGGGAAAAAATCCCCCGAACAATCCCATGGTTGGATGCATTTACCAGAACTCCAATATATGGTCTTTATGATTCCTTCTACAAACAAATAATACATGCTGGGGCACAAACCAAACAAAACAAACGGAAAGTTAATTTTTTGAGTAATGATGCACGCTAAAATCCAGCCAAATGGATGCTGCAAGATGCCGTAAAGATCAAATGCACTGATTTGCGAGGTGAAATCCACCTCTATCACTGTCACCAATACAGATCTCAGTTGAGTAAATGTTTGGATGTATAACAAGTTAATGATTTTTGAGTGCGATCTTGTTATCATCATGATTTATTTAAAAAATGGGTGCAGCTACCTGATTCCAGGGTAGTGATAAAGCTATTCAACGCTTAATGATACCAATCAGTCAATGACAAAAATAATCCTGACTGATGAAAAGTATCAATCAGAAATGTTGGAAATTTGCAGGTGAGCAAATCAAAAGTACGTCTGAAAAGTATCAGAGCAGCAACGCAATCCTGCACAGAGTTTGCGCTAAAGAAACTCCATGACACACAGAAGAGAAGAATCCGAGTTATTGTGGCAACAAAAACTGCACCGATTCAAATGCAGGTCACAGATGCTATCACAATATTAACAGCTGCCCGAAGTGAAGCAATATCTGGTAAACTCCAAGCAAACCTATGAACAGTTTTCTTGGCATCGAGAAGACTCAACAAGTTTGTTTAAAACATCTGTATTTTTTCACTCTATACAGTCTATATCTTACCTCTGATTAGGAGGGCAAGCCCCACAAGGCATTTGAAAGGAAGAGGACGTAAAGAAAAGTCCTATCACTCTTGAATTCAGATGAAGCAGGATTAGAGGGGTGGAGAAAAAATCATAGGTGAGCGCTCTGCAAGTATCTTCTTTCATAGAGTCCGGTCACTTGATCAGCAACAGCCCACATAATAGCCTGCCCAGGTGGAATCCTCATAAGCCTAGGAAGCAACCCTTTCCAAAGAGCAAGCAATCCCTCTTCGGCAAAAATTGTTCTGATTGCATGGATCATGCCCTTGTATTTGACCTCACCACTTGATCTGCTCTGGGCCATTAACCTTGTCTTAACAACATCAAAGGGCCCTGTACAGACAGGCCCTGCAGTCCCAGCCAGGAACCCAGAAATCATAGATTGCCATGGCTGAAGCACTTTTCCATCTCCTTCGTGTTTCTTCCACAGAATGATGTCGAACGCATTCTTGGCTGTGAACATGGCAGCCTGGTTCGTTCCATTACGCATAACGGTGGGTGCCGCTCCCGCCCAGAGCCCAAAAATTCCTTCTTCACGAATGATCATCCTTGCACAATGTATTGGACCCTTGTACTTCAAAAGCTCAGGGCTCAAACCTTTTTGCTGTTGCAATCTGATCTTGACCACCTGTATTCATGCTATAGAAATATATATAGTCTTCTAGAATTGTGAATCAAATATATAATAATTTACTCCAGTCAGTATCAACCAACCAGCAGGAGTTAAAAAATCTGCAAAAAGAAAATCACCACAAAGATTTAAAGAATTTAATATATAGTGTTTGTAAACTTTGAGTAAATTATTTATTGAATGAAACAAAAGGAAGCCAAATCTTTATAGAAACTAGGGGTGAAACATGGGCGGGCTCAACATGAACCTGACCAGCCAAACCCATTTATTGGGTCGGGATGGGGCTGAGATCTTATGAACTAGGGTTGAGCTCGAGCTCAAAAATCCAAAGCAAACCCGACCATAACCCAACTATACATAACAACTAAATAAATAAATTTATAGTTACGTTTCATATGAAATATGTATATTGTTTATTTAAAACATTCTTGACACTATTGAGTACTGGGTTGCACAGCTGCACCTAAATAAGATCTCAACCAACTGAATCCCAAATATTAACCCAACAAAAAAGTCCAAAACCTTTCCCTGGTCTAAAATTACTTAAAAAATCCAAAGTAACACAATCAATCCAACCCAAACCAACACTAATCTTATCCAAACCAAATTTAGCTGATGAGGTTGGGTTGGTAAGAGACATCCCGACCTCAAGTCTGGTTCCGCTGGGAGATACAAGATCTGGTTCATGTCAGGTCTGCCCTCAACCTGAACCAACCTGCCCAATTTGCAACAATGAAAAACACCCCTCTTCAAACTGCATGCATTCTCATGCTCCCAAACAGCCGATCCATTTTGTGATTTGGCAATAGATCCATGTAAGCCACATGCTGTCACCAATCTCAGAACATACAAGAGTAATTTATATCAGCTTGCTACTCCTTGCCCTCTTTTTCCCTTTTCTTTATTTTATAATCCCTGTATCACAACTACTCCCTCTGGCTGACAACAGATTCTCTTACAAATTATTACTTCAGAATGATCTGTCTTCTAAAGATAAGTTGTGTGTAACAATGCAATTTTCTTCCCCATCAAGGAAAATGTGGAACTTGATTTACTTGGGTTCACGTATAAAAACTTACATTATTGTGATAATAATGGCTGAAAAGAAGGGATCATTTTTCACATTCAAATATTTGCATTTTACTTCCTCTTTGCCAAGGGCAATGAATATTGCTCAAATCCAACACCTGAGTTGATCTACACCATTTAGATAGAAAAGGCAAGCTGCATCATGAACAGTTATCCCTTGGAAATCTCTTCCCTCCCCCAATTAAACTTGTTTATCTCTTGGAAATCTCCTTCCCTCCCCTTATTAAATTTCACATTCCCTCCACATGGACCCTTATTCATTTTCGAGAATTGACAATGTCAAGGCATTGAATTTGTTCCGATAAACAGTAGTCAAAGAAAATCATTTCAGAGAAAAGAGTCAAATGCAAGAAATCCTTAAAACATTTTTTTCTGAAAAGAAAGGACAACAATCATATCTACCATTCCAACAATGAGTCTTCTACACAGATTAATAGTTTTCACCTAAAATAGTTTTTAAGCCCTTTCTGAAAGAAAAATGATCTCCATTTTCAACAAGCATGACTATTACCAAGTTATGTGCCCTTTTCATACACTTGAATAATACATCGATTTCCTTTGCAAATCCTAGGTATCTTTTCTCTTTTAAAGAAAGGATAGCAAATCATTAGTTGCATCATCATCCTTCTGGACATGCATAAGCTATCATTTGGAGAAGGTTAATATCTTGAAATCCATAGACACATTTACAATCTTAATATATAAATAAAGTAGCATGATCCTACCAAATCCTGCTTGCTTGATAAGGTGAGAGTTTATTCGGATCAATTCAATCATTGAACTAGATCACATCATATTACCAGTGCCTTCTTAATTTTGCCTTAACATCTTCAAAGTAACAACACGGTAACAACAAAGATTATTCTTTCAAGTTTTAGCACCCATTGAGCAATAAATGGTTTCACTCAATTTTGTTGCAAAGCCTTGAGAAAAGGAATCCAATTTGAAATTTTTGCAATGATTTCTTTCTAACCCACACAACCATTGGATATTGAGTCCCATAAAAGAATACCTTTTTCAAGGTAAAAGGTATGCTAAAATTTGAAACGTAGTAGACCTGTTGAATACCAAACTTCCCAAGCAATGAGCAATACAAAACAAAATACCAGTTGCAAGCATAGCAAGCACCTACTCACCAGTACTTTCAATTTGACCGATGATTTGTCAAGAGCATTTCTTCTTCCATATGTAACAGAAAAATGAAAAACAGTATCTGTAACAGCCCAAGATCTCACCCAAAAAGGCTAGCTGAAAAATGTTAGTTAAGCCCTTTGCCCTTTATAAATATCCAAAATCTCCTAGCACACAATGGAACTAATACAAGCTTGCATGGATCCTCACACACTCTCTTTATTTAAGTTCTGGCATACTCGCCAGGTTAAGGGTCCAAATCCAAGGAAATGCAATCACAAACATCATGATCAGCTCTTGGTTTGCCCCAAAACAGCTTACGCTACAAATGTTCCCTCATCCACATGGATCATGAGCAAGATAGGACTTCATCTTAAAAAGCTAGCCAGGATATGTTATTTAAGTTCCTTAGCTCTGTATAAGTATCAAGATTTCCCCAGTGCACAACACATGCGGGACTAAATACAAACCTGCACAGATCCTTACTATATTATTTTGAAAACACACGTATCATGTTACAAAAGATGTATTACTCTTTAAACAAGACTGAGATGGATAACCATGATTACTCAATGTAGGCAATCTATAAATGATCTCTAAAACCAGATGTTTTAAGCTCTGTGACTTGTCCAATCACTAGAAAACCGCAAGGAAGACTGCTGTAACACATGGTGAGAAGCACCACATCTGATGCTCCCTAAAAGACATGGTTTACAAATGTATGAACCAGAATCTGTATTCACCAATTATCCATCAATACTGATCTAAATTGCAACAACAGTGGATAATGCGAAGATACAGGACCTTGCGTAATTACAAGATTAAAATTCATTGGAGATATCAAATTTCCTGGATTTTTTTATTTTTGTATGTGGCATGAAGATTTTGCCAATGATGACAAGTCAGTCTCTTCTAAAATGAGGTCTAATTTAGATAACTAGATTTGTTTTCAGATTTCAGGTGTGAGTTGGAACAAAACTAGGGGTACAAGACATATCAAGCTCTACTCAACATACTGCAAGCCTAATCCAAAGGTTGTGTGACACATGACAGTAGCAAAAATCCATAGCATCCTAGATTCACGCTGGCATGTAACTATACACCATGGGGGCACGGCCGTTCTTAAAAAAGAAGTTGCATTGTCACATGCCACTGGCTCAGGCATCATCGCTTACTCGGAATGATCGTAAAACTTTAACGTATCAGAACATGTTAAACGAAATCTCAGACCACTGTAATCAAAGGAATCTAATTTAATCCCCGACTAGCATAATTCCACAGCTTCTCCCATCTACACCTCCAAAATATAAAACTGTTGCGGGTTTTTGCCCACAACAGCACAGTCTCAACTGGGTCCGGAACAGAGAAAGCGACTGCGTCCCTCCCGAGGTATTGTCCGCTCTGGGGGCCGTTAACCACGCCTTTGGCGCTAGGCACATCCGCACGATTTTGTCCCATAAAAGGGCTCTTGGAGGAAAGGTTTTGGCCTCCTCATTATAAGGCACAGATATTTCCGCTTTTCGGCCGGTATGAGACTAAATTCGGGCCCTCACCACAACACAGCCCCTCTAGCGGGAAGGTCCTGTGCCGGTTTTATCCGGGCAACCCCCCAGTCCTAGAGAGGGGGTGGGGGAGGGTACCCCTACCTGGCGCGCCATTTGTTGCGGATTTTTGCCCGCAACAGCACAGTCCTAACCGGGTCCGAAACAAAGAAAGCAACTGCGTCCCTTCCGATTTATTGTCCGCTCTGGAGGCCGTTAACCACGCCTTTGGCGCTACGCACACCTGCACGGTTTTGTCCCACAAAAGGGCCCTCGTAGAGGAGATACCAAATGAGTAGGATGCGCCCGTAGCTCAGTGGCAGAGCTCCGTATAGCCAGTATTGTTCGCTTGGGGATCGTAGATCCTGCAGAGTTCGCTTAGCGATATGCCTCGTACAGGGAGCCACTCACAGTTTTGTCCCTCCGGAGAGGGACCCTCGTAGAGGAGATACCAACTGAGTAGGATGCGCCCGTAGCTCAGTGGCAGAGCCCCGTCTAGCCAGTATTGTCCACTTTGGGGATTGTAAACCCTGCAGAGTTCGCTTAGCGATATGCCTCGTACAGGAAGCTACCCCTCAAGATTTTGTCCCTCCGAAGAGGGGCCCTCGGGAGGAAAGGTTTTGGCCTCCTCATAATATGGCACAAACCTTTCTGCTATTCGGCCGGTATGGGACTAAATTCGAGCCCTCACCACAATACAGCTCCCTTAGCGGGAAGGTCCTGTGCCGGTTTTATCCGGGCCGGTATGGGACTAAACCCTAAACCCTCAAGTACGCCCATGCGGAGGGCGTACTTGAGGGTGAGGTGGGTGGCGAAGGGGGCAAAGGTGTGGTTAATGGCCCTCACCACAGACCTACCTGGCACGCCATCTGTTGCGGGTTTTTGCCCGCAACAGCACAGTCCCAACCGGGTCCGGAACAGAGAAAGCGCTGCGTCCCTCTCGAGATATTGTCCGTTCTGGGGGCCGTTAACCATGCCTTTGGCGCTAAGCACACCCGCATGGTTTTGTCCTACAAAAGGACCTTCAGGAGGAAAGATTTTGGTCTCCTCATTATAAGGCACAGACCTTTCCACTATTCGGCCGGTATGGGATTAAATTCGGGCCCTCACCGCAACAAAAACAATCGAGGTCTACAAGAAACCTAGAGAACGTACGAGAGACTCTAAGCAAGGATCAAAGAGCTGAAAAAACTTCATTCGAGAAGAATAATAAAGATTAAATGAAAAAAAAACCCAAAAAGGAAACATTTGCAGCATCAGATCGTTTGTTGCCAGGAGAATTAGTTATAGAAACTTGGAAAAAGGAAAGGATAAAAGCAAAGAAGGGGGCTTGCCTCGAAGGGGGTGACGATGACGAGGGCCTCGAGGACGCCGGCGCCGAAGCCGGAGAGGAGGCGGGCGTGGTTGGACAGGTGGCCGGTGGCGGGGTCCTTGAAGGCGGACTGGAAGAGGGCGTTGGAGCCCATGCGGAGGGCGTACTTGAGGGTGAGGTGGGTGGCGAAGGGGGTAAGCCCCTTCCAGAGCGCCCGCACCCCCTCCGTCCGCGCCACCGTCGCCCCGCAGTGCGCGATCCCCCGGTAGTTCCCGGTCCGGTCCAGCTGCAGCCGCGTCTTGATCACGTCGATGGGCTGCAGGCAGCACGCCTCCATGATCCCCCCCAGCGACCCCGACACCGCTCTCATGTACGGCGGGATCGACTCCCTCCGCGCCCTCCTCGCCTGCGCCACCGACCCGGCCTGCCGTCCTCCTCCTTCACCACCGACGCCGGCGGAGGACTCGACTCCGCCCTCTGCCGCCATCTTGGAGAAGGGGACGGCGGCGCGCCAGAGAGACCGGGACGGATTCCAGTTGTCTAGCTGACAGTTGCGTGGGGTAACTGCATAGTTGTTTATTATTATTATTATTACGACGGCTGCACACACTATAGGTGCATCGTAGTCTCGTAGAAATTAAAAAAATAGAAAGTGATAATGCTGGGCCCTTTGTGTGTCGTCCAATTGGGTGATTCCAAATTCGAAATGCACGGACCTCGATTAAATTATGCAGATCGGATGCTTTCTACTTTGAATATAGAGTCTGAAAAGATGTCGCTCTATTGATAGCCTCGATGGTATCAGACGTGACATACTCATACATGGTATTCGTGTCGGAGTCTAGAGAGGTAACCAAATCGGATCCACGGATGGAGAGTATATGAGTAAAACCGGCCGGGGTGCCCAGCATACAGTCATTTTTGCCCATATCAAATATTCTTCTGGCGGAATGGGGCCCAGTGAAGACTTCTATGCGGGGATGGGCCCCTCTTCCCCTTTTCTTCTAGGAGAAAAAAGAAGTTCACAAAGATATTATAATCTTCCACCGTCCAATGAATACCGCAGAGCAAAAAAAAGTTTTATATTTTATTCTATATTCGGCCGATCGCCATAGTCAAGTTTTTTGTTTAATTTTTGGAGAAATTAATTTTTTATCCTCTCAACGGGTACAACAAAAAGTTTCCGTTGACTGGTCCCAAATGTTCGGTGACTAGTTCCGCCTTAAGTTTTCCATGGCCGGTTGTGATGGAGAGTCGTTCAAAGCCGTTGACTGGGCGCGTACTATTATGCGGTCTGAACGGCTGCATGTGGACCATTCGCCAAGTGATACGGGTCATGCGACCGTCAGGAAGCGCGCATGGGATTTTATTTATGCGAACGCTGGACCTGCCGTGCATATTGATTTCCCGCATAAATTTAAAACGTGAAAATAGAAAGCAAGATGGGAACGTCGCCTTATCACACGAATGCACGGTCCAAGAAGATTGGCACACAAACAAACAAAAAAAAGATACAAATTCGCGTACAAACAATGACATAATAAGACTCGCAAGCGTAACCTTTAGAAGCAGAAAAAATTATATGGCACCACATCAGCTATGCACCCACAAAAATAATCTAAATTTTGAGACGAGGTGAGGAGTTGCATGGAGTCAAGAAATTCAATTATAGTAGTGCACAGCTGAAATGGTACATATGGTGTAAAGTATAACTTCTCTACTAATAGCTATCCATAATTTCTGCCCAATCCTTTGTTCTGCAATATCCAAAATAAAATTTGTGAACAACTCTGCCAACCTAGTTATTCTACTCATGCAACTTCACTAATTTGTTTATATATATATATATATATATATATATATATATATATATATATATATATATATTTGAGATTAAATTTGGTGAGAGTATGGTCATTCTTCTCAAACTTAGACCTGTCCATTCCCCTAAAGGGAGAAGAGGGCCAACGGAGGTAAGGCAAGGTATGCCTCTCTGTTTCAGATCTGGAATACAAAAATTGGGACAGGACAAACTGCTACCAACCTATACTAATTTAATCTCTCTTTTTTAAG
Source organism: Phoenix dactylifera (assembly GCF_009389715.1). Taxonomy (NCBI): domain Eukaryota; kingdom Viridiplantae; phylum Streptophyta; class Magnoliopsida; order Arecales; family Arecaceae; genus Phoenix; species Phoenix dactylifera. The sequence goes on along the minus strand of NC_052394.1, from coordinate 3,509,979 downwards.
AACAAAAAAAAAACTTTTATAGACCTCTAACACAGACATAAACCAACATTTGCAAAATAGTGCTATTCCAACTCCTTGTGATTATAGTGTAGTAACTTCACAATTGATTCTCCCCATCCATCAGTAGATCCACAAAAGGACATGTTATACTCACAAGCAAAATAATGTTCCTTGTTATTGTTTCAACATTTTCCTCCGTATATCTATAAAGCCATCGAGATCAAGATTTTGCCCAAAATTAAATAGCAATATCAACAAGAGGAAATTACAGAATCCCTAGCCAATATATTGCATAAAACGTTTACATTAATCAAAGTAAGAAGCATCTACAGTCCATTTCTAGCAGGCCGTTTTGATATACCATAGGCTGCCGGGCTCACTGACATCATAAACGAGTTAGTGGCATTTCTTATTACATTCATCCTATGTGAAAGAAAAGTTAGAGAATGAGTTTGTAAAATGATGCCCATAACCCAATGAATAACGCCGCAAGTTCCTGAAAAAACAAACACTTGCGGAACTTTAAAACAAACAAACAAAAAAAAAAATCTTCTTTTGCTCCTGACAAAATGCTATAGCTTCAGACAAAATGCCGCAACTGTATTATCATAACACTGGTATCATCCATTGAGCCTCTAGCTACGGATAGATCAGCAAGCTTTTTACAAGCAGAGAGAGGTGATGGCTTATCAGTGTCGAAGCAAAAGGGCCGAGCTATATCTACTGCCTCCTGATTGCCAATCTGGAAGGATAGAGAACAAGAACATTTATGTCACACTTTTGATCCAAGAAAAACCCGCATGAAAAGATTAGATAGCCATTCCAAGAATTATCAAGAACAAATTGGTACCTTATCCCATAGCCCATCAGAGGCTAAAATTAAGAATTCACATTGAGGTTCGATCTTAAGGATTTTAGTCTCTGGCTCTGGTATAACCAATTGTTTAAGATGTGAATCTCCAATTGCCCTGGATACAGCTAGCGAACCTTGCAACCTCCATGATCCCCGACAATAATCGACGAAGCCTCCCTGCATAGCATAATGCTCATAACTGTAAGCCAATGTCTGAGACAAGAAAAAATTACATAACTAACATATGATTAATAAAAGATCATACTGCACACCCTCACAACTGCAGTATACTTCTTTTTTTTTTCAAGCTTTAATAAAAAAACAATCCATTTAAACAAAGTCAATGGATGTTAATACTTCAAATTTATGATGCAAAAAGACGATGAAGCCCAGCCCCCCACAAACTCCTAGTGCCAGTTTAGAGAGCCATTTAATTCATGACTCCCAGATGGATAATAGGAGTACAAGCATCAAAATCAAACACCAGAAACAAACATGGAAAAAAAAAATCAAACCACTCCGACCGAGAGTATCTGCGAACTCATTCAGTGAATATACAAGTGAAACCCTTTTAGAACCAGACCATGATTTTATAAAATCCTAGAATTCTACAATACTTTTTCATGCAGTAAAACTGGCCAATGCAACTTTGTTATTTGGAATCCTAAATATACCTCCAAAGCCAACAACCAGGATCGTCAATCAAAGTTCATTCAGAACTAAGCAGCAGTCATCAGACAATAGGTTCGAAAAGAGCGCAGAGGCCACTAACTTTGATAACAAATTGGAAGATCATGAGGCTAGAAATGAAAATTAATGCTAGAAGATATAACATAGCATAGATTGACAGAAAGAGTAAGACAAAAAAAACTACAACTACCGGGAAGTGGACTTACGAGGCTCTCAATTCGCTCCCTTTCGTCTTCCCGTGAAGGCTTGTGGTCAGATGTTAGAGCCTCCGCTGTCCCAGATCGGCTCAAAACAGCACGACAATCCCCAACATTGGAAACTACAAGGTCTCCCTTTCTAAGCAAAGCAGTAACACAGCAGGTCCCGCCACCCACATCCTGTTTCAGAACCTCGGCATCTGTCTTCAGGTACCCAATCTTGACTGCTTCCTCTATCTCGCTACAGCTTTCTCCACCTCTCATCACCAACTCCTCCACTATACGCTCACCCATGTTCTCTGAAGCAAATTCAGCAGCTCCCTTACCACCATGGCCATCGAAAATGCCAAAGAACGCCTGTTCATCGAATAAATAAAAAGATAAATTAATTAACTACAACTTCTAAGTCCACATTTGAAAAAGACTAAAATTTCTAACCTTCTACTCAAATGACAGTCTAATTTTCTTAAAACAGGAGAAATCTATGCTAAGATTTAAAAGCGTCCCGCCTTCAGTTGAATCCAGGAATTCAAACATTAGAAAAGTTCCAACTTTTCTCTCTGATTGAAATAATAGAAAATAATTTTCTAAAACCGGAGAAATGTATTCTCAGACAGCAAACACCCCTTGTTTGATTCATTCAAAAGCTCGTAACATTTGGAAAATTCCAATTTTTTTTCTCCCCTTTCATTCAAATTATAGCCTAATTTTATAAAAACGGGAGAGACGTATGCTATGAATTCGTAAAGGTATTATTGTTCCCTATATTCCATCCCCTTTTTCCGAATGAAAGCTAATATGGAAAAATAAATAAAAGGAAACTGGAAGGAAAAGGGGGGGAGGGGCTCCGAAATGAGTGCCTACCAGCTGGGGATCGCCATGGAGATCGAGCTCAGCCTTATGCCGGTCCTCCATCTCCAACCTCTTCCTTCCCCTCTTGCAGTACACCGAGAACCGTGCGCTCTGCATCTCCACCTCCCTCCGGCCGTCCGATTTCACTGGAGCCGCGAAGGTCACGGACTCCATCAGCGGTATATCGATCCGCGCCGGCCTCTTCCTCTTCAGCAGCGAAGTTGTCCCGACCGAGTTCGAACCCGGAGTTGATGAACTGGGCGGCGGAGAGGGGGATGACGAGTCTACGGCCCTGAACGCCCTGATCCGGGCCACCCCTCTCTGGAACCGGGACCGGAACGGCGAGGTGGAGCACGGCGTCCCCGACGGCGACGGCGAGCCCTCGGCGGCCTGGAGGTGGTGCTGGGCTAGGTTTAGGGTTAGAGTTTCTGGGGAGCTCTTGCAGGAAAGAGGGATTCGAGAAGGCGAGAACGCCGGGGAGCTCGCAATCGCAACGGAGCAAGACATCCTTCCGTTCCCAAAAAATCTAACCTTTTTTTTTCTCCGTTGGCCTCGCTCGCCGTCCTTTTTATAGTCTCGGGGGTGGATTTCAAATATCCCTCCTGAATATTTCTTCTCTAAAGAGACTCTCCAACTACAAGTTGGAGATGACACATAATATTTCGGTTGTGACTTGTAATTTACCGCTAGTCTTGGATAAGAAGATAGGAACCGAGTCGGTGCTTGGGATGGGTCAAACATGAGTAAATCGCGTGTAGGAGAAGTGTGTGAGTCGTTCCTTAACGTTTAAAAAGTCCGACACGGCCCGTTGGATCTTCGCAAGATGGAAACTGTTTCTTACAAACAGGAAACAGGCAAACAAAGGACAAGGAAGATGACACGAACGAGAATTAACCAGGAAGTGAAGGCTGCGGTTTCCTATTTCTGCTGTTTTGTGCTTTAATGCGATGAGATGATTTGTTCAAACGGAGTGGGCCTACGTCTCAGTCTCGAGTCATAGCCACGGACAGCCGGGAGACCCGGCTATAAAGAAAGAAAATATTAACATAATTGGAGACGAACGTTGGAGGCGAGCGGGTGGAGGAACTAACCGTTGGAGATGCCTCGAAAGGGAACGTTATCCCACTGGGTGTGTATTTACGAGTGCTTCTTGCCTGGCCGTCTAGAAGGGGGGGGGGGGGGGGGGGGGGGGGGGGGAAGAAAAAAAAACCAGCTTTCTCGATGTACTATTTTCTAGAGAGATTGTTGTCACGCGCTTGCGGTGCGGTACGTGGGCTGCTGCGGCGTATTTTCCTTTTACACCGTAGACCAGCTACAAAGAGATTATAGAAAATTATGTGCGAGCTAATTGCAATTGAACCATAATCAACTCTAATAAACCGCAATCCTGCCAACCGAGCGGTGTAAAGCATAAGTTGTGCTAACTTGTTGTCTCCTGCATAGTCTGCACTTTTGGTAATTATATTTTTATCCTCGCATGGTTTCTTCATGATCTAAGCGTAGCTGAAATTAGGATTGGTGCTATCTTTCCTTCTTTTACACCGTAGACCAGCGACAAAGAGACTATCGGCAACTATGTGCTAGCTAATTGCAATTAAACCACCATCAACTGTAATAAACTGCAAGCCTGCCAACTGAGTGGTGTTGAGCATGAACTGTGCTCATTTGTTGTTTCCTGCATAGCCTGCACTTTTGGTAATTATTTTTGTATCCTCGCATGTTTTCTTCATGATCTAAGCGTAGCTGAAATGAGGATTGGTGCTACCTTTCCTTCTTTTACACCATTGACCAACTACAAAGTGACTATCGGCAACTATGTGCTAGCTAATTGCAATTAAACCACCATCAACTGCAATAAACTGCAACCCTGCCAATTGAGTGGTGTTGAGCATGAACTGTGCTCATTTGTTGTCTCCTGCATAGCCTGCACTTTTGGTAATTATATTTGTATCCTCGCATATTTTCTTCATGATCTAAGCATAGTTGAAATGAGAATTGGTGCTACCACTAAGCTTCAAACCAATTGGTGTAGGCGAAACATTAGAGCAGGAGAATCGTGCTAATAGATTTTGAGAAAAAAGTACGATGCATGTTTTGATAGGCATATTATCAATAGATAGGTGATTCTGTTGGTAATGAATTTCTAGCTCAATAATGGTACCAACCAAGATCTTCTGTGATAAACGAAATATCTATTGGCATATTTCGTACTTTCATATGATTTTTAAAGTTCAAACCTAGATAACACTAGGTCCATCAACTTATTTTGATTTTTCAGTCCCATATAGATATTGCGACGGTATTGGACAAATCTAAGCACCATGTCGGCATGAGGATAAGACCTTAGGACTGCAAAAATCTAGCTCCAACAAACCGAATCAGACTCATTCTAGTACAGAGGTCGAGTTGGGACTCAAATTAGGTTGGATTTCATGCTTGGCTCAAGGGGCTCATACCTAAGCCTGCACACCATTTTGACACTCCTAAACCCTTTTTTTCTCCTTGTTCTAGGCATATGCATGTAAGCTAAACTCATTGATTAATGCCATGGACCATGAGCAAGAAACCACTAGTCCTGCATTCTTGAATGCCCATCCCTTTATCTATTGGAGATACGCAAAATTGGCAGACAAGCCAATCCGGAGCTCAGCCTAATAAACACTCATATTGTAATAATAACTAGACAACTAATTAGTGTTTCATCTACCACAATAAGTCATGGAAGACATCTAATTGATCTCAAACTAGTTAAAACGTTGCTGCCGACGAAGATAACAATAAAAGACTAATCACACCTTGCAAACGATATTTATGTTCAACGAAGTTCTCAAGGCTTAGTCCAAAGAGCTACGTCGATTTATGTTAAAGATGATAATAAAAAAAAAGGACGAGAAAATCCATAACAATATGAATGGAATCAAGTTTTTAAACCTCGGCGTTCGCACGTATGCACCCGTCTGAACATGAGACAACCTCCTTCCACGTAATCGACAGCAGCCATGGCATCTTGACACAGGATGAAACTTTTCGCTAGACTCGAAGACTAGGTTTTGATTCCCTTCTTTGCCTTGCTTTGCGATGACCCAACCCAGTGCAAGACACAGCGGAAGAGCATTAACACGGGCGGACCACAGACTTGACGCATGACTTGACTACCGTACGAGCACGCGAACATTCCACGTGGAAGTGGGAATGCGCCTCCCCAACGTAAAAGAAGGGACCCGGATGGCCAACGTTGAACGAAAGAGTTGGAAAATTCCCTTTTTGATGCCTTCCTTTTTCCGGCGAGGAGTAATTCTTCTAAACTGCTGTTTGAAAGGTTCAACATGCACGGGGGGGTTAAGATGAGACGACTAGATCGAGTCAAAAACAGGCAACATGCTAAAAACAAGCACACCAGTTGTGGTGCAAATGAGTCAGGTTGGGCCCATTATCCTGGCACGTGTGACAACAAATTAGCTGAGCTCCAGATAAGCTACAAGTATAATAAACTGCAATGTAAAATTTATTTGGTTCGCGGAAATTTCTTTTTTCTTTGAAATATTTTTTTTGAGAAGCTGGTATATTATGATTTTTGCACATTTAGCTTATTATAAAAAAAGTGGCACATTCCAAATGATTTATGTGAGCATCTAATATTATACTTTTAACTAAAAGCTTAATAATATTTTTGGAAACAAAATTATTCTAATTTTCAGCCGCTGAAAATTAGCTTTCTATATTCTATATGAATTTTTTTTCATAAAATATAAAAATAAATTATTTTATTGGAAAACTATTTTTCGGTTTCAAAGCCTGTCTTGATCTAGTCAAGACCATTGGGCTTTGGCTTTGGGACTCTACGAAGGGCATCGGCTGATTCTATTTTGGAAGTTTCAAAGCGCGGCCAAACGCTTTTGTGGTTTTGAAGTGGGATCAATGGGAATGGCCAATGTGGCCGACGTCTCATTCTTCTTCAGCTGGTGCAGTGGACGTTGACCTTCAGTTGACTACATGAAAACCATCTTCTAAGTAGTTGCGCAATGACGCCGTCCTTGGAGGTTAAGTTTTCAAAAAGTAATGCCACGCCTCATCATCGTGTTCCCCACCTCATTTCTTATCCAAACTGCAAGAGGGGATTGGCACAATTGATGTCAGATTTGGCTAATCCACGCCAAAGCAGACAAGGAATAAATACAAACTGGCTGTCGAGAAAGATGATTCAAGAGTGACACATATACACACCATGTTTTCGAAAAAAGTAAAATCTTTAGATTCGGCGGATATTGCATGATTTATGTCGCATTAAAAGAGCAGCACAACATTTTTAAAGTTTAAAAGAACAAAAATTTATACGTTATGCCCGGTGGCTTTAATATGCGACAAAAGATTGGGGTTTTTTGAAGAACCAATCAACCTATACAATTCTTCAAATCAAACTATATGCACGCCAGTAGTTTTTTGGGGGGTTTGACATTTTTCTTCAACAGAAATACTGCACTAACTCGGATATGCAACTCAAAAACGTTACTCGGCTGGCTTGTTGAATTCACGTTGCTGCCTTTCAATTGGCATCGTGTGACTTGTGCTAGGTGATGGAGCAAAGAGAAGTGTGAAACAGATGAGTGACTTTTTTTGACTGATTTTTCTGAATTACTATGGTATTGCTCTTTGTTAATCCACTATAATTGATGGATACTATAAGTTATTTATATCGTATATCTTGGATGGTTCTTTGTGAAGTGGAAATTAAGTTTTCTGCTACATACCCCTGTCATACACAACACACTTTGAGATACATGACCAACGAAGGTCCATCTAGTCATGGTCAAGACTTTCTTGTCAATATCTACCATAATAAAATGAGCAGCCTTGAATTCTATGACTAACACGTTTCATTCTTAAGTATTATTATTGTTCTTATGCTTCTTTGTATATATAGAGATAATTGAATATATTAATTCCTATGATACCTTTCTTTTGAATTCTCCATATTTGTCACACGTCGTGATTGAAAATCCATAAATGCCTCCTCATTACTTATGGCTAAGTATAATCATCAAGAAAAAATCTGTTCAAAATGGTTTTATTTTGACAAACTAAATCTTGCTCCCAGGCACGCATGAGAATGTGACTCGTCAATTCTTCAAATAGCTCCCACATTTAGACTTTATATACAGAGATAATTGAATATATTAATTCCTATGATACCTTCCTTTTGAATTTCCCATATTTGTCACCCGTGGTGATTGAAAATTCATAAATGCCTCCTCATTTTCCTTGGCTAAGTATAAGCATCAAGAAAAAATCTGATCAAAGTGGTTTTATTTTGACAAGTTAAATCTTGCTTCCAGGCACGCATGAGAATGCGACTCGACAATTCTCCAAATGGCTCCCACATTTAGACTTTATATACAAAGATAATTGAATATAATATTAATTTCTATGATACCTTTCTTTTGAATTCTCCATATTTGTCACCAGTGGTGATTGAAAATCCATAAATGCCGCCTCATTTTTCTTGGCTAAGTATAATCATCGAGGAAAAATCTGATCAAAGTGATTTCATTTTGACAAACTAAATTTTGTTCTCATGCACACATGAGAATGCGACTCGACAATTCTCCAAATGGCCCCACATTTAGACTTTATATACAGAGATAATTAAATACATTAATTCCTATGATACTTTCCTTTTGAGTTCCCCATTTTGTCAGACCTGGTGATTGAAAATCATAAATGCCACCTCATCTTCGTTGGCTAAGTATAATCATCAAGGAAAAATTTGATCAAAGTAGTTTCATTTGTGTTATGCTTTTAGCTGAGTGCTTTCCTTGCTTGGTGCTTTCCGACCGTTCTCTTCCCGAAGTCAGACTACTACGTTTCCCCCCCAACCCCCTCGGGGGGAGTGTTTATATGGACGTTTCCCCCCCAACCCCCTCGGGGGGAGTCCTGGGTCCCGTGTGTGCTCGAATAAGATTTTTTTAGGATTCTATTGAGTTTCATTTATTGACTCCGCGGTGCTCCGATCCGGATGCCACGAAAATTTAGGGAAGCCTTTTTCTTAAAAGAGTTTCTGCGACCGGACAAACTAAATCTTGTTCCATGCACGCATGAGAATGCGATTGGACAAGTCTCCAAATGGCCCCCACATTTAGACTTTTTAGCATCTAAATAAGAATCTTGTGGACTAAGAATCCTTTTATCATCCAATTGAATGATCCCCTCTACATTCTTTCTGTTTTTTTTGACATTCTGGGATAAGAATTTGGGTTCTATATATTTTCATGGATGATAAAATGGCGTTGCAGCAAGCTGCACATCACATGGCACGGACACAAGATTAGAATCTTCGACGCATTTCTCTCTCTCTCTCTCTCTCTCTCTCTCTCTCTCTCTCTCTCTCTCTCTCTCTTTCTTTCTTTTTGAATTTTTCCCTTTCTTTATGGATCGCTATCTATTAAACAATTAGGCTCTCTTTGGTCGGAGGATTGGTAGAGAACAGAGACTTTTATTCCGCTTATCCTCGCAAATACCCAGTGACAGAAGACGAGGACAACAACCTTCCGCAACGACAAACCCCCGAACCTGACTCAAAAGATCCAAGGCCCATACGTAACCGACCTTCCATGGATGGCCGCGAATCCACCGTTGGATCGCCCATCGCACAGGTCTTAAAGCGATCTGAGCTTGTCAGACCAGTGGATTCGCGCGGAGGAAGGCTTTTCTTTTTGTCTCTTTTTGTTTAAGGTGATTTTTTTTTTTTTTTGGATAAACCGACTGCTCACACTAATCTCGTGTGAGCATTACCAATATAGCAACAAGCCAAAATACTCCACAACAGTGGAGAAACAGGTACCCAATGAGTCCACAAAATTTCTTCAGAATAATGAATAGCAAAGAAAGCGATTCAATCAGCAGCTCTGTGAATAATCTTCCTTTCGAATACCAATTTCGGAAACTCTAGTCACGGCAAGGGATAAGGGTAGGTCCGGAGGGGCGGCTACTTTCGGCGTGTTAACCGGAGGGTTCGTAGTTTAGAGGTGTTGCGAGACTCATCTACCAATTTCGGAAACTCTAGTGACGGCAAGGGATAAGGGTAGGTCCGGAGGGGCGGTTACTTTCGACGTGTTAACCGGTGGGTTCGTAGTTTAGAGGTGTTGCCAGACTTATCCCTCCGTCCCGCACTCTGGCACGGACTCGTGTCTTTACTCTCGCTGTAACACCAAACGTGTCGCCATGACACTTCTCATGGATCCCTCCCATTCCTACGCGTCTACCCTTAACGTGGCGCCATCTCCTTCCACCCCTCACCGCCCTTCACCGGTATAAGTTTCCACTCCAACTCCGCTTCCTGGACCCAGAAAAGCGAGTCGAGAGAGACATAAACGTCATTTCCTTTGCTTGCTTAGCGTGAGTAGTGTAACTGGTCCTCGGTAAGAGCCAAGAGATGGCAACTCGGCAGGAGAGGGAAGAGCTCGATGCGAAGGCGAGGCAGGGAGAGACTGTAGTGACTGGTGGGACTGGCGGGTTGAGCCTCGAGGCCCAAGAGCATCTGGCTGAAGGTTTGTTAATGTTCTCAAACTTTGATAACTTTCTTTCTTGGCCATTATTTTCTTTTTTGGTTATGGTTATTGTGTTTGGTGCGGCTTCTAGGTCGTAGCCGTGGAGGGCAAATAAGGAGGGAGCAGCTGGGAACGGAGGGTTACCAGGAAATGGGTCGCAAGGGCGGGCTCAGCACCATGGAGGAGTCCGGAGGGGAGCGTGCGGCTCGTGAAGGGATCAACGTCGATGAATCCAAGTTTAGGACTTAGATCCGGAACCATATGAACGCAGGGAGCAAACTAATAAGATATAGTTTTGTAGTAGGTAGCAGGGTGTACGTGTTGTCTGTGTCAAGCTAGCCTCACTGGGTCGAGGCTTTGTTTGGTAGTAAGGCTTTGCAGGTAGCTTGAGCCTCGTGAGTCTTTCTTTTTTCCATGTAACCTACTGTTTTATCTTAATGAACTAATAAGAAATAGCTAATAATATGTGAACTCGGCTCGTATCTGAATTGTATCTGAACTCAGTCACGTCAGTTTGTGCTAATAATATCTCAAGCAGGTGTGTAGTGAAAACCGTTTGAAGACACTTTAAATATACAAGCAAAAGTTGCTAATGCAAGTTACAGGTTCTAAGTGACGGAATAAAAAGAAAGCTACCAACGGGAAGCTGCGACTTCTACATTGCTACGTTGTGATGGTTCTTCTGGTAGTTCTCTCCCGTGCCCGTTTACTTGAAAATTGAGGAGAGGCTTATGGTCAATGGCAATGCTGTTACAATGGGAATCACAGAATCACAAATCTCTGCATCAAGCAAGGGGGTGAGTGGTTCATGGTTCACAATGTGAGGATTGGAAGATTCCGGGATGGTTCACATTTTTGTGATGCTGCTGTTGCACAGCAGACTGGTGTGACTCCGACGTGGGAATCAGTGGCTGGTAGCCAGGGCTGTTACCAGGAGACCCAGGATCAGGAAGGGTTGTGCACTAGCCTGCATAGAGGATGGATGGATGCAGGTTAGTTTTGAAGTATTACAAGTATGAACAGTAGGTAAGCGAGCCATAAGGACACTTGCCTGATATTTGACATCATACTTCACTGGATCCTTCAAGAAGTATTGAAACTGCAATATGATGATGAATTAAGAGTGAGATGCACCTTTCAAGAATGGAATGAAATACATCCTAACATACAGATTTTAGAGCTCATAAATTAGTCCAATTCAAAACTATTGCCAAGACATGGCTACATGACAGATCTAACTTTTCAGCTCATAAAAGCGAACCTTCTTGAGCTGCGTTTGTGTACTCAATTGTCCAAGTGGTGAACATCAGATGACCAGAAATAAAGTATCCCAAGAAGGTTGCTTTTAAACGACCCAAAGAACCTTAGCTTTTGAACCAAAAACCAGGAACCTCACCTGAAATACCACCTGTGGGATTATCAACCCAAGCAGTGCTAGTGCATATAATGGCTTACCAGCACCAAGCAGGTAACCTGCATTGATCATCAAAAACAAATATTTCATAGAATAGTTGATGAGCTAAAAGAGTAGTTGCATCCTGTAGGTAAACTAGCCTTTTCATCTATAAGTAGAAAAGGTAGCATGGTTTAGAAAAATCATGCGTTTAGTTTGACTTAGGCGTTACAGATCCAGACCTATCAAACAATCAAATTCATCTGAACAAGACCACTTAGGCAAAAAAAGATAGCTCCCAAGGAAGAAAAGAAAAAAAGGTGCAATGATACTATTGAGAGCAAATACTCGACAAGATAATTCACTCGAACCCAGAAGACAGCAGGAATGTGTGCACGAGAGAGATTCACTCGAACCCAGAAGACGGCATTCCTGCCGTATTTGGGGTGGGTTGGTGCGTGTCAGCGTGAATGAGTGTGGGCATGTAGAGAGGGGGGGGGGGGGGGGGGGGTGGTTGGTGCATGTCAGCGTGCATGAGTGTGTGCATGTAGAGGGGGAGAGATGCACCCATGTTTTACGTCTATCATCGGGTCAGCTATTTCTAAGATTGTATACTCAAAACAAAACCACCACCTTGCCACGCTTGACTTTTGTTTCATAACTATACATCTTTAGCATTAGTAGGTTTGCATCAATGTTTTGACTTTTGACTACAGTTAATTGTCATTGTTTCTTTTTGCCTCACTAGATTGCACTAGTATCTCAGCTGCCAGTAAAGTTGGGTAATAAGATTATCCAGATGATGTCCTGTAGCCAGTTCTTCTGCCTTGTATAGCCTAAGTCACACTAAGCAGATCTTGGTCAAAACCGTGGAGCTCCATACATTGTTGGAATCTACCTATTGCAACAACTATTCAACTACCTCCATTGCCACATAACATTTTCATTTGTTAGTTCGGCTTTCTGCAAAATCTCTCGTGACCATTTATGTCACAACCAATTTACTCATCAGCATCTTTGCAAATATGCTGTTTCCAACTCATTAATTGTACCAGAGACTCCTTAAGATTGTGATTCCATAAAGCATCACCGTCGCATATCAGCTCATCCTGTAAACACAATGCCTTGATGGATGTTCAATCTGCATGTAGTCAGAGTTGGACTTTGTTGTTTTACCTTCCCTTCAGTTGTCATTTTGCATCAGCAACATATACTGCAATCTGCATAATCAGCTTATCTGTGATGTAATCTCCTAGTCTATAAGCTGCCTTTAGTTTGAGGTGTTATGGAAAACAAACGAGGCCCAACAGTATTCCAAAAGCCATTTTCCTGGGCCCTGGCAATGGTGGCATTATGCATGGCACGAGGGTTATTGGTGCTTTAAACAACCAACTCATGAGGAATTACACCAACCCTGTGCAGGGCACCAATCTCAAGTGGAAAGCCGGCGTCTGAGCATTGTTCATTTGTAATTAACTAATTGTTGAACAGTGTCTGAGCATATGTGCATTAGGTGCAAGTTTTTTAACGTCATATACTGGTTACAATTTTCCAACGGGATGTGAATCACGTCTCCCACCTTAAGTGTCCGATTTAGAAAAGAATGTCCTTGTTGAATGTTCCTTAATTATCAGATCTTCAAATGCTATATCACAACATCAAGTGGTTGTCATCCAAGACTCTGGTGGTATTTGCAGCTACTAGCTTAATTGTATATAGGAAGATGGATGGACTTATAGAACACAAGAAAACCAGAAATGTCATACCTGCGATTGATAACTGAGTAATATCAATTGCACCAGCACATATCCATTTGGCAGTATCAATACCAAAAGCAACTGGAAGTGACTGTCAAAAATAGTACGAGAAGCTATTTGAGTAACAGCATTGGAGGAATGAGTATTCTGGCTTTCAAAAACACCAGATAATTAAAATAACAAATGTGCAAAAAATACCTGCAGTCCTAAAGCCCTGTCTCCTTCGATGCTCTTGAAATCATTAACAATGGCAATCCCCAGCTGAACAGAAAAATAAAACACTGTATTTAGGATTGGTGAATTTATATGATTACAAAACTAAATTGCAAAACAAAAAAAAAAGTACCCCTGCTATGCTGTACAACAGTGTGAGTACAATTATGTCAGGAGTAAGGGTTCCAAACAGAGATTGACCAGCCCACCTGTCAGTTATAGAGATAAAAGGAGTCACTCCATATACGCTGAAGCTCACAAGGTCTAATGGATGTGAACTTTGCAATTTTTTTCAAAGAGGTCATGTGCAAAGTAGCAGCATAGTAGAACTCTTAAGAGTAAATTACAGCACATAATTCCATACCATGGCAAACTGATGTAACTTGCCCCTAAAGCAAAATTTCCAATCCATCCATTCTGCTTGAGCTGCAATACATAAAAAGTGTCACAAGATGTGAGAATCCGTGCGGGCGTGTATTTAGTCCTACATCCGTTATTCACCGAGGAGATCTTAGGTACTTATACAGGACTAAGGAACTCAAATAATACCTTCTAGCTAGTCATTTTGGGTGAAGTCCTGGGTTGTTACAAATAGTATCAGAGTGAACTCGGCCCATAGCCTATATAGACTAGGGAACACTACAGCATAAGTTAATAGAGATTGACCACGGGCCTATTGTGATGCATATGATTAGCGATTAAATTTGAATGGATATGAACCCTTAGCCTGACGATAACGTCAGAGCTTAAACGGAGAAAGTATGTGAGGACCCGTGCGGGTGTGTGTTTAATCCTACATCGGTTATTCACCGAAGAGATTTTGGATACTTATACAGCACTAAGGAACCCAAATAATACCTTCTAGCTAACCATTTTGGGTGAGGTCCTAGGTTGTTACATAAGATCCACTATATCTAACAGTGGACATATATGAAGAAAAGTTTTGTCTATTTCAGCATTGATGCAACTTGTATGAAACAAACAATGTGCTTATACCTTTAATGGTGGAGCTGAATATATATAAGAAAGCAAGGATCCACCCAAAGCTAGATAAAGGATAACAGGAACCTTGTGCCCGGCCTGAGAAAAAGAAAAACATGCGTGAATTCACATTACATGAACATTTATGCAGGAACTTTGATTTATATTATCAAAGTAGAACATCTTTAGGTAGACCTACCCACACATCTAATAAACCTGCCAAGCTGAGGCCTCCTAAAAGCAGCAACCAGATCTGAGTTATAACCTGAAAGAGTAGCTCTGCTATAAATTGATGAAAAATGTGATTTATTTGCAGTTGGCTGTGTAAAGTGCCATCAATTCATGAGTATATGAACAGACTGGCTTGTTAGAATGAATATACCAAGAAAGAGTAGCTCTACTATAAATTGATGAAAAATGAGATTTATTTGCAGTTGGCTGTGTAAATTGTCATCAATTCATGAGTATATGAACAGACTGGCTAGTTAAAATGAATATACCCAACAAGCCAACAATTGAAGGTTTTACATGCTAAAGTAAATCTTTTGATCTAGATCATCAAACATTGCATACGATTTAGGGGTTGGCAGGAGTATCTGGAACCAAATAAATTGGCTGGCATCAGCTTGTATATTGTACCGAGACCGAAATAGATTAAAAAGGTAACGTAATATACCAAGTTTTCTTTTCCAATCTATTTCAGATTTTTTTTCCTTATTTGTTTTGGACATTCTTGCATGTCCAAAACAAGCACTCAGCCAGTGCAGGAGCTTTCGAGTTTTTTAAAAGCAGATGAAGGAGGAAGAAAGAAGAAAAGAAGTAAAAAGAAGGAGAAGAATGAGATAGACAGACAGAGTGAGAGAGAGAGAGGCTAACAGCTGGTTCTCCTTTTTCTCTCACTGATTTCTACCCATCACTTTAAAGAGAAAAAGAGGAAAAACTCCATGATGGAAGTTAGTATGTAGAACTCACGGTTATTCTCAAAGTTTCCAGAAGTTGAGGTGATGGAATAAAGTTCTCAGAAGCACAAGGTGACCAAACATTGTAAGTAATGGTGAACCATCATTAGTTAACTATGACTAAAAATAGAGATGAAATTCTAAACATGACCGCTCTCAATTTTGACGAGTGTCCTCAATTTTGAGCAGCATCCCAGTAGTGAGGGAGATAAGTCATCGAGTCACACAAGATGTCTTATAGCCTGTCCAAACTTCTAAAAGTAGATCACCAATAAAACATATGTGATTTCTGAGTTGATCTTCTTAAAAATAAACAGAAAAACAGTGACACTAATTTCATAAATTTGCTAGAACTATGAACAGGTCAAAATAGTTTCCACTAACTTCACCATTAAGAACAGTTTCACTCTAATAAATAATTTGGATTTCTCAAGAAGAGAATCAACAATTTCCAAACTTAATGAAGAGGTGCATTCAAGTAGCCAATTACTATTTTCTATTGAACAACTAGGTATGCGTGAAGAAATTTTAAGGGCATAAGTTTGCAGTTGCTTGGACAAATCTGTAGCTCCATTTCTTAAAATAAGATTAACTAATAATTTGTAAAAGATACCATGATTAGAGGCTGACACCTGTCAAGAAGATACTCTGGATCATATTATTCAAGCAGAACATTTATGCGTTTAGCAAAAGCTTACTAGTGGAAGTGAGCTCCTGCAAGAATATCATTATATGTATTATCAGGACATGTTTGTGAAGCAGATGGAAACCAAGACAGACAAGGGAAATAAGGAAGCACAACGACCACCAATTAAAGCCTACACAATCGAGCAGCTTTCATGAATTTAAAGGGAAGTGATCGATGCACGTTGGCATACATGGAGGCACAGAAGGGAAATGAGCCATAAAACAGGAAGGAAATCTTAGAAAGGATTTGTTAATGGAGTTTAGATCGACTAAGGAGAGCTTTCTTCTACCTTGGAAGACCGTAAAATAAAAGATCTCATATTCTTGTGCATTTCTCATACCACTTCCTTTTAGACAAACAAACGCCAAATGAATCATTAATTAGTAAATGAGTGAATGAACGGAAAGCAAGTCAAGAGAATCAAATACCAACTTACAAACAACCAACATGGTTTGTAAAATTCACAGACCTCATTCTCAGATATTGCTCCTGAAGGAATGGGACGGTAAGGCTCATTGATTGCATCAATTTCTCTGTCATACCAATCATTAAGTGTCTACAGACAAAAGAAGAAGGAGAATGAAAATGGTAGACTGAAAAATTTACAGAATTTTCTTGGTTTTCAAGCAAGCTGTCAATTTACATCTGTGAGCAGATTAACAATGCAAGCTAACCTGTGTGAAGCCTGTAAGGCATGGTCCAGACATCAGCATGCAAACAATAGCTTTAGCTACATCTTCCACGGTCCAGTGAAAATTTCCTGAATAACAAACATAAAAGGTCAGCAAAATAAATAAAGCTACATCTTCAATATTCCAGTGAAACTTTCTAGAAACAAAAGCAGATAAAGTTCATAAAAGAGGCATATAATCAGCACTCCACAAAATGTTCAGATTTGTCAGAAACCTGAAGAAACACTTCAAAAGCTTCGCTAAGGCATCTATCACTTGCAGCTCAAGCAAAACCAAGTGTAAAATTTACATATATCGAGCATCCAGACTTAAATATTTTAAGTGATGTCAGTAGAGAAATCGAGTATTGACTAGGTAACACATTTATGGTTTGTTTAGCAGAGGAGATGTTTCATGTAGCATGTAGGAGATGGATACATTTGTCCAATTGGATATATGCAGAGAATCTTTTAGTTTAACAAATAAACAGATACGAAGGTAAATCTTGAAAATTATAGGCGTAACTCGTAAGCATATTTATGAACATATATATGCACAAATCAGTCAATACGTATCACTGGTTCAATGCAAATGGATGGTAATGTTGGATTAACATGCAGGAGTTTTCTTTCTCAGTAGGTACGGATTGTAGATAGCAACGTACTATAAAAGCAGATAGAGTCGCAAAATGTATAAATAACACTAAGATGGCAGAAAGCAAATGGAGTTGGGTAAATCATAAGAAAGTTGTGACAAAAGTACCTTAACCAACAAGCCTTATTCTATCTGATATAAAAATGGTTTTATGATTTAAGTGTGTTCCATCATTTTACGACAAGCTCTTGTTCTTAGCTCAACCACTATGAATTAATTAGAGTTCGTAGCGGAACATTTTTGAAGAAGAGAGAAGCAAATTATGATCTGCCACATCCAAATGATGGCAAGGTATGCTATCTCGTTGGTTAAGTAATTTAAACCTATACAACTAGGGAACCATCCAAATTTAACCTATACTTTAGCGTTGATATGATGAGCAGAGAACACAAGGTTTTGAATAAAAAACCATGTCCAATTCAAAGGCACAAATTATAAACCCCAAAGCCAAACTAAAATACAATTGCTAAGCATCGTGTAAAGTGTAAAGAGTTTACATTAGATGCTGCAGGATATCTAAAGACATTCTACAAAGTTAACTGTAAACAGGCTAAGATGTTCATATTCTAATAGAAATTTTTTTGTGAATATAGCTGTTGTTAGTGGAAATTTACTTCTCAGAGGAGTTATGGTCTCTGGTAACTCTAATTATCAAGTTGCAATATATTAAGAGAAATACCAACATCACATTATGACAAGGTCAACAAAATTACCAGAAGCAGCAGCTCCACATACAATTCCCCATACCAACGGAGGCCAAGTGACAGGTTTGGTGAGTTGAACACGGATCTTCCATTTATCCTATTTGCAACAAATCATAATCAGTCAATAAATTAGCACTGGATTACAGACAACAGAAGAATTGCATATTCCTGCATAAAGAAACAGCAAATTGTATATGCAAGTACCAACAGCATTACTGATTTTAGTCCACATCAAGTGACGGTCACTAATTTGGAGCTAATATTTGATAATCATATCACTTTGGAGTCTGTGGTGTAGTGATAATTATCATAGGCAAACCTTTCTTCATTCAGCAAGAGAGACAGATATTATTTTTCCATGCAGTAACAGTAAAATGTAATTTTCCATACTTATGTCTTTCCATTTGCAAATTTGGCAATTTAGGAAGTTATAAATCTGCCGTCTATGCACCAAAATGTAAATACCCTCCTGTAGGTTATAGATACAGCATCCTGTATTAGAGTTTCAAATTACTTGGCTACATCAATAGGCAGTTAAAATGCTTCAATTACTGGGACTAGGAGATGAAATCATCAATAAACTGAAGTATGAAACAGGAGGAAAGAAGACTGATCAGCTGGTTGAATGTGAAAATGCAGGAAAAATCAAGGTCGTCAGTTTGATCCTTGATGACCGGAGAGATATTTGAAGAATGTGAAATCAAAATCTATGGAATAAAATGAAACAGCCAGCATAAAAACAGATGACATTTAATGTTGTTGCTGCTAGAATCTGAGGTTGGCTATGTCCCAAGGTGAGATAAAGGTCGGCTGCGATCTTAAGTGAAAAGCTTCGAGCTTATGGATGGTGGAGATATTGGTGATGTGGTTGACCGTCCTCCCAAATGCAAATCCAATCCAACATAAAGTCCTCTTGCTGGAGGTTCAGGGGACCCTTCGACGCTCAAGTCTAGCGAATTCTAAGAAAAAAGTGGAAGAAAGAGAGAGAGAGAGAGAGAGAGAGAGAGAGTTTATAGAGTAAGTGTAGAGTCAAAAGAATGACTTACCTGAGGATCTCTAAAGAATGGGATCGGTATCCATTATCAGGATTAACAAGGCATACAATAACTGCCTCAATCGTGCAATTATGGCCAAGCTGGCGTAACCATCATTGAGATCATGTCCATGTTACCGATGGGCATTAATCATCTTTTAACGGTCTTTAATGAGATGCGTAACGCTTCGTTAGTGCTTGATTGGGGCGGAACTGCACTTTGGCAAGCACCAAGGTAAATTACTTCGGATCATACCAAGGTCAAAAACTTCTGTCAACCTAAGGTCAGGTTGGCAAATATTCTCCACATCACAAACTCTTTTTTTTTCTTTTATGAAAATCCTATGACTCCAAACTCAGTAGCAGAGCGGAGTATATTTCACGATGCTCTGCATCTTTGTGTTTTCTTGATTCCTTTCCTTGAAGTACTCTAGAGTGCAATAATTTTTTTGAGTCACACTACAAGGCTATAATGAGAAGGACTTCTCACGGCATTCAATGACATAATATCAAACAAAGTAAGTACATGGAGGTATTCACTGTAAGAATGATATTACTGATTTCCTAATAAGCTTTCATATCATTTTTGTTAATCATATGGTCTAAGTTTCACCATACAAGTTTCCCACTAGTATTGAATACATGTATGTGAAGGTGTTGTCTTGTATAGAGTATCAATCTCAATTCTCACCTATATATTCTTATATATTTAGTAATATCTTTCTTCCAATAAAGGACTCACTTCTACATTTGTAGTTGCAGAACAGATCATCAGCATACGTAAGTATTCTAACATCTACAAGGTAAAAATAATGCCCTTGTGAGAGCTGTAACCATCTAGAATTCAAATCTTTTCAAAAGAGCTTGCTGGGTGTCCATCCGAAGAAAAGAAGCAAACAATAATTTTTATACAAAAAGGTTATAGAAAAGATAATTAGAACTTAGAAGTTACCTTCCAAGTGAATAAAGTCTCTCATGGTATCCCAAAAAGGGTACGTATAGGTAAACTCAACCACCACGCGTTGTCTGAGCTAGTTGGCATCAGCTTTATCGAAACTAATTTCATAGCAGGGCATCAACTAGGGATATCTTTAAGTGAAAGCACCTTTAACAAACCCCCAGCTTTAACATAATTATTTTACATTTGATTCCCCCATTCATACCAAAAGAGAAGAAAGTCCAGTCAGAAACCATTTCTTTTTGCTAACTATCAGGATTTCGAATCAATCCATCCCAGAAAAGCCCTACTTTTTCCTCATATTTCGATATGATTCCTGTGAGTATTTAAATGCATTTAAGTTCAGCAGAAAAGGAGTCACATATCAGTCTCTAGCATTCAAGCCCAAGCCCATAGGGGCAGCACGAAAGCAAGAGAATGGAATAGATCTAGAGCTCACCGACTCCTGCGCCGCTCCCTTTATCCCGAGAAGCTGATTGAAGCTCGAGCCTCCATTGCTCGCTGGAGCCTTATCCGGAGCCGTGGCTTTCACTGTACTCAACCAATCCAAACCCACTAAATTACACCGAATAACCCAATACCCAACCAGAGAAACGCAAACAAAGAACAAGAGGCCAGACCTTCGTTAGCATCGGTTTCTGCCGCCCTCACCGTCAGTTTCCTCCCTGAGATTTGATTCGCATCCTTAGTTCGCTCAATTGGATGGAATAGATAACGAAATATAAGAGGGGCAACTATCAGAGATTGGAGAATTACTGGTGAGAGAAAGCGGGGGCGACCGTCGCCCCACCGTGGAGCAAAGGCGGTATGGAGTTCGGTTCGATTGAGCGATGGAGGTAGCGCCGAGGAGGATGGACGCCATAGCCAGTGGGACGGAAGGGGGAGCGAGAGAGAGAGTAGGGAGTGGAAGCGAGTGGTATCTCTGTGCCTCGTCCGGGGTATGGGCGTGGACCGTGAGACGGGCTCGGAAGGCGGATAGCCTGTTGGGGTTCCAGTGTCCCGCGGGTTTAAATCAAGCCACGCTCCGGCCCTCTCTAAAGTTCTTTCATTCCTGTGATGCAGGACATTTTAACTTTCCAAACTTGGGACATTACATTCACCTCCCATTTAGATCACCGTGTATTGTAGGACGGTAATGATACATCGAGCCTTGCGTGTTGCAGGGATTGTTGTTTCATGTACAGCGTGTACATGAATGTAAAAGGACCGTCTTGCAGTATATCAACTAACATGATTGTAGAATTAGCCTCTAAAATTTACGAAGTCAGGAGGCAGGTTTGAGAAGATGAAGGCCCAAATAGACACCATGGGATATGAAAAGAGACCGTCTCCCATTCAACCCAACTTTCCACGGACCAACAATTCTATTATGATAGGACATTAGCCCGGAGCTAACTCCTACGTAATTGCTAAGTATGTGTCTGTAGGATAGCTCACCGTTATGTGACAAATGATGATGATGATGAGATATAAATAAATAAATAAAACTTATACGTCACTGATCCTATTCTAATAGGGTGCTTTTATGGCTTACACAGTTACACTGGAGGTGGCCCGTGGCATTTTGTAGACATCTAGCTCGAAGACTCCAAGTTGTTTCCTTGCGTAAGCTGACGGGTGATTGATATCATGTGTCGTGTAAAGATGCTGGCAAAGGCGAATATCTTGCTCCATTTAATCACTCGATTATGGAGATTTTTAAATTAGAGAGAGAGAGAGGGAGGGAGATTGAAGAGAAACACGAGGAGCAGCACAACAAACAGAAACTTGGCTTGGATTTGTTACCGGGCCAGCCGGTCACATGATGCCAAAAATGCCACGCCCTTTAACTCGGACGTCTCCCTCTTTTCAATTCATAAGGTGTCTTCTGAGTGGCTCGCTACATAAACCGTCATTCAGTTTGCTGCTCCATTAGCCTCATGATATATATGCATAGTATGGAATGAACTCCTCCGTCACTGCTCGGGCACCTATGAATGCAGCTAATCATCATGGTCGAATCATCCTCCAGTAAAATTGAACTCGTTTGAAACACCTACCGTGCGTAACGTACGTCCATTCAGACCGCCCGCAATTCTATCCGAGAAATTGAGGCATCGAAAATCTGACAATTTTCTGTTGCCACCGTCCTAGAGTCATCCCACTTTCCTCCTTCCTCCATCTGAGACTAGACTGAGCCATCAAATCCGGCCGTGGACTTTTCCCCAGCCGGCTGCCGGATCGTACCCCGCACGTTGCGCCGGCAGCGAGAAATAATGGGCAGACGCTGGGACCGGGACGGCACGGATGTCTCGGTTTAAGACAAAATTCGGGCTCGTCGTCGTCTCGGGTATAATGGGCAGACGCTGGGACCGGGCAGGGGACGAGAAGACCATCAGGGCACCCATGAAAGAGATACTGGGAATTACTTCTGGGTTCAAGTAAATGAAACAGGAATGCCATATGCCTTCAGATATATTACGCTCTGAGTCGAGATTCCGGTTTCCAGGTATACTTCAGTTGACAACTGAATCTGATCCAAGAAGTCTCCAATTTGATTGTAAAACAGAACCCGGTCCCATGGTGTATTGATCCACTTATATCCGATTTTCAAATTTTAAGTTGGATCCAGATTCGCATCTCCACCTCCGCCCTCTACCAATGGAAGTCGAGTCCTTCCAAACCTCACCTGTCTTACATGAGGTGTTGTAAATTTAGGAAATCCTCAACGTTCAGGACCAATGTTGGACTTCAAGCCTTCTCTTTTGGATTTGATTTGAGAGACTTTCCTCTCTATTCTTACTAAGAGCCGATTGAAAAAAATACTGGACATTTTGACCTTAGCTTGAACCGACCTTCTTGACTTTAGCCATAACCAAGGTGAACAAATTCGGTAAAAACTGAGGTGTCTCTTTTGCTCGTGCTAATAAAATCAGCAGTTATGATAACACCGCAGTTATTGTATGATCGGTATGATTAACGCGCATGTTGCTCATGTGGAACAGTTACCATGTTGTAAATGTGCAGCCGACCGTCACCATATAGTTAAGGCATGTTGCACCAAATCAAATAACGAAATTATGTTTTGCCCTATACAAGAATTCTTGGGTAACTTCATTTGGAGATTCCATTCTATAATTTTTCTTCCTTCCACATTGTTGCTCTATTATTCTGACTTAAGCATTAGTTGGTCACTGGCTGAAAACCTTCCAGCAAGCGGACTTTTTGCAAGCTGGCCTCGGTGACAATCAGCTTTTCCTCACCTCAATATCACTTCACTTGACTTCTCTTCAGTTCTCATCAATCTTAGAGCAAGCTGAGCAGCATCTCAACCTCGGTTCAGAATTTAGCGACAACAAGAGCCAATTTGGATATTCTTAGAGAACTTGGTCAAAAATTCTATAAGATTTATGGATTGGGTTATTTATTTAAGCATGGCTCTATCAACCAATACCTCTTGGTCCAAATCATGTAGAAAGAAAAAAAATATCTTCATGAGTCTTTTTTTTTTTCCTATAGTCCAAAGGCTAGATTTGGGAAGACCCTTAGAAGATACGGGCTAAATGGGCCGGTAGACTTGATTTGTGCAATTTTTTAGCCTAATTCTATAGAAATATCCAAAGAATCCCTAAGAAAGCGTTTGATGACCAAAATGGGATTACCAAAGTGATCTAAGATGATGGGCAATCCTCGTCCTATGATAATTTGAAGCAATTAATAATATATATATATATATGTGTGTGTGTGTGTATGTGTGTGTGTGATGATAAGCTTTTATTATTAAATAAAACTTATATATAAGTAATTATGTACTTGAGGTGGCAACAATGTATTAGACTATTGTCTAAATGAAAGGAGACATGACATGTGCACCATTGCTTGTTCTTTTCCATGACGCTATTCTCTATTGTATTATGCTCTACCCCAATATCTAGTGCACATATGCAGCTCCAAGAATTTTGTGCTTAAAGAATTCTGATCAAAAATTTTAGATTGAACTAAAGCACCATTGTCCTTTCCTTTTTCATGGAGCTAGTCTCTATTGTATTATGCTCCACGCCAACATCCATTGCGCAAACAGCTCCAAAAAAACTCGTGCTTAAGGAATTCTGATAAAAAAATTTAGAAAATAGATAGATCCGCGGGACAGATATGCAGAAAAAAAATCTATGCATCTCATATTCCATACAAAAGAATCTATACACTTCATATCTACAAACAGATCTACAACACACAAAAAAAACATAATTTATTGCATGGATATTAATGTTCAAGAAAACAAGACGGATTTAATCAACTATAAGTAATAAAAAACAAGAAATAGATGAATTAATACATCATGAAATTAAGAAATCATTGCAGTAAAAAAAAGAATGGGGAAAGAAAGATCTGAAAGAAATAGGATAAAAATCCAAATACGTAATGGACAACGCTTTCTCGCGGATGCTCTTTCTTGAACAACACTTTCTTGAGGTCTTCCATATCTAGTGCGCGAAAATTTGGCCAACATTCAACCACTGGATTGAGAGGCAAAATTGCCTTAAATTTTTATCCTAAAATCACTGTGTTAGGATGATCCCAGATATTTATCCTTAATATTGGATTTTCCATCTCTAGGTTTGACAATGATTTAAAAAGTACGAATGATCTGAGATCATTGTCATACAAGATCATTAGGATGTAACATAATGATCTTATCACTTTCATCGGGATCATCTCCGATCCTGTGCAGATCATCTTTGATCGGATCGCCTCGTACCAAGCATACTGCTGTGATTATAAGTCATCGCACTCTCATTGAATATTACAAAACGGGGAAAACATGGCGGAACGCGAGTGCAAATGGTTAGCTCAATGGTCTAATCGAGAATTTGTTTGTATTATTGATAAGCCGAATATATTTTTGTGCAAGATGCCACGACATAGAACCTTTTCAAATTAACGATTGTAACTTGTATCATACAAAACAAAGGCGATTGCTATCATGATGCAACATTTGCACGTTTCACAACGAAGCAATTAGCCGTTCGCCATCTATGAGCATCGGGGAGTCTAGCGTTAAAACTTGAAACCACATGCTTTTTCTCTAGGTGACCTGATCACATATGACTCATTAAATAAAACAAGTCACATCACCTGAAATCAAACTGACATAATTAACTCATGACAAGTTGACAACCTGGTTAATCTATAAATCCATTGCTATCATCTTACTTCACGTCTAATTGACTCTTTGCTCCGTATAACATGGAAAGTTGAATGAGTTGATGATGGGTCACGTCCAGTGCACGTCAAACCTCTAAATATGGGTCCAAACATGATCATGATCATATTAATTCCGTGACACGATCATAATAATTCAACCTGATGCGTATACTGTAATGCACGTCAAACCTCTAAATATGGGTCCAAACATGGTCATGATCATATTAATTCCATGACACGATCATAATAATTCAACCTGATGCGTATCCAGTAATGCACGTCAAACCTCTAAATATGGGTCCAAACATGACATGTGAACTTGGCCGGTTGGGTCCAAAAGGCAGTGTCGGCGGAGTTCACCCCTTGCTCCGTAATATTTGGATGATGACGAGTGAGGATATTATATTTCAGACTATGCATGTATATCGCGAAGCTAGCAGGGCAGCCAACTAGATGGCGACATATGTAGAGAGCCACTATGAAGGCACCCTATAGACTGAGGAGGGAGGGATGCCCGGAGCGCTTCAGAACCTTTTGTTTTCTTATTCGATTAGGTGTATTCGTACTCGTATTGTATGAAGAAGGTGCTAGGACGAATGCAGCTCTCATCACATCAGGGGTGGGGACGGAGCAGAAGACTAGATAGAACAGCCGCCCTATGGCCTTTCCCAATCCGCTTTCCTATCACTAGATCCTCAACAAACCTCCCTAAAAAAAACACAATGCATTTATTTTTCTTTAACAAAAAAAAAAATATGGCACAAGCTCATATAGTTTGTTGCAAAATTGTCGTGGCACAAACAGGCCGAGTTGATGTGAATATTGTTAAAAAAATATTTGTTTAGAAATTATTATATATTTATTTTATAAAAATATTATAAAAAATAATTTACTAAAAACATAGAAGATTAAAAAAAAAAGCTATATATACTGCTTTAGGAATATGTATTTTCTTCCTATGTACATGTTTACGGCTATCTGTCCCCAAGGCATAACAATCCGACTTAGCATGATTGTCGAAGAGGTTTGACCCGACCGGTTTCTTCAAATGCCCAGATGAAAAAAAAAAAAAACTTAGAAGGAAGAGGCTTAAAAGAAGAAAAAAATAAAAAAAAAAAGAGAAGAAATCTTTGTATCATCTTAAGAAAGCTGAGAAGTAGTTATTTGTATTTAGTTTTTCAAAACACCTGCCGAAGAGGCTATTTAAACATCTAAAGACGTAAAGCTGGTATATTTATTTTTTAATTTTTTTAAAGTTAAAACTCCCACAAATATGATATCAATTTGCGTTACCCATACTTAATCAGATCAATCTATCAAATCCAAACCAACCTATTTATTAAACTGGTTAACTGTAATTGCGTCGGTTCCATGCTTATTGCACAGATCAGGTTCAAATTTTCACATATTAAAGTTTTTAAGTTTTGTTTATTGCAACTCCGGCGTAATAACGGCACTTACTGCTCCGTTTATCTAAATCTATATATGTATATATATAATCCAAAAATATTTGCATCCAATCCAAACCCACTAACTGCATGCTTGATGGAGGACGGCCACCCGTATAGCCCAAAACACCACTCATCTCATCATATAGCCTAAAACACTACTCATCTCATCATTGCATGGATTAGGATTACAGAAAAGTAGCTTCTTTTAATAAACCTAGAATTGTTTACTGCTTTAATGGAGGATTGGTTTTCAACGCGAGATTTCCGGCCACACCAACCGCAATAAGCGTCATTGAGATAAGGTGGAGATCAGGAACCGATAGCAAGGACGGATAAAATGCGTTCTTATACGGGATCTTCGCATTTAGATAAGGTTACTCGGCTGATTGGAATACGTTCTTATATGGTGCTTTTTTGTTTTTTTTATGCACACATTTCTCCACTCGGTGCATCGAGTAATGGGCGTGGATTCTTGGACAGTAGTCCATTTAGGACCAAAATGTTTTTTTAGAGCATGGTGTTTTCTAGCCAAGTAGATATTGGATGATATTTTTGATTGCTACAAATGGTATTAGAGCAATTCTAGCTCATAATTTGTGGACTAGGAAACGCTGTAGAACTATTTGAGTTGACTACAAGCTAATCATGGTAGTTGTGGTTGAATTTTTGATACTTGTGAATGTAATTGAATCGATTTGGTTTCTTAGGATGAAAAGAATGGCCAAACTTAAATGAAGAAAGTATATGAGAATGCATGCAAGTATATATCTAGTTTTAGATCAGCTATACACTTGGTAAATTTTGGGTATTTATATAGAAATGTTAAACTGAGGCAACATTTTTTGGATAATTTGGTTAAATGAAGTTCTGGTCGTTATAGTTGGGCTCCTTGGCATGGTCTTTGCATCCCATGGGAGCGTCTTATCATGTTCACTTTGGGCTCATTTGGTTCGCAGGAAGCATTTTTCTTTCTAGGAATATGATTCCTGGGAAACAAATTCCTAAGAAGAGGATGCCTAGGAAAATACTTTTGGCATGTTTGGTTGACCATGGGAAAGTGACAAATTTCCAAGATGCTTATGTTTGGTTGGCCATCCACTTTCCTAGGAAAGTTATATATAATTCCTATTATGCCCTTAATAAAAATTAAGTTTTTAATGCCTCTTTAATGCTTCTTTAATGCTGAAGGGACTTTTTGGGAAAAAGTAAAAATGGAGCGATTCCTGCCTCATGGGAAAGTAACTTTCCCATGTTTCTCATGGGAAAGACTTTCCCATGAAATGTGGGAATCACATTCCCATGGGAATACAACTTTCCCTTCTCTCTCCTTTGAAAACTCCAACCAAACAAGAGGCATTTCATTACTTTCCCGTTGACCACACTTTTCCCCCTTCTTTTCCCGCGAACCAAACGAGCCCTTTGAGTGGTCCATCCTCCCTTGGGCGAAGGTCTGGTGCTGCACTCCCAACAAGTTCAAACACATCTACAATAGCTAAGGCTGCAAATGGGCCGAGTCGACCCGTGACATGACCTGATTCGATCCGACCAGAATTTTAAGATTCGCGGATCCGGGTCGGGTCCAAAAATTGGACCCAAATCATTTTCTTGGTCGGATCTGGGTTTACCGAACGGACCTGATCTGATCCGAATGGACCCGAAGAGAGAGAGAAAGAGAGAGGGAGAGAAAAAAAAAAAGGAAAAGCTCAGATTCTCTCTCGATCTATTACGCTGTTGAAACCTCTGGTGTCTCGGTAGCTGGGTTTTTTTTTTCCTTCTGTTTTTTTGTTTTTGTTTCTTTAAACTTTTGAAGGGAGAAAGTGAGGGAACGCTGAACTGAATATGGGTCATGTGCCAGTTTCTGCAATGGAATTGGATCTTGGAAGAAGGTCTGGGATTTTCTTTGCCCTCCCGAGACTCTGAGAGGGGAGTTGGGAGACACCAAGTTCGTCCAATCAGTCATATAGATATAAAATAGTGTGATATGAAATGTGGCTTGTAGACGGACTTACTTAGTTCGTCACGGGTCATCTGTTCTGACTGGAGGTCAATTGCAAGTCTTTCAAGTCATGGGTCACCGAGCACCTCATAGTTATGATATGGCCAAATTAGATTTGCCCAAAATTTTTTTCCAAAAGCACAAAAAAGGGACCCGATTCGGACCCGAACCCGACCCGACCCGACCCAACCCGATCTTCAACCGGGTCGGATCTGGGTCCAAAATTAGAATCCGAACAAAAAACCGGATCGGGTCGGGGTCACTCAGAACCCGACCCGACCCAACCCATTTGCACCCCTAACAATAGCCCAGCTTGTTACATCAACCATAACACATGAGTGACCCCGACCCGACCCGACCCATTTGCACCCCTAACAATAGCCGGCTACATCAACCATAACACATGAATCAAGCAAATTAAAAACCATTCTGGTCGAGGATCTCAGCTTTGTAGCGCACCCTATAGAATTTCATGAATTTTCTACTTGTCCCTGCCAATACAAGGGAGGGCTTTTCACTTAGAATATCTTTTAGTAAACTTAACAAGAAAGAGCTTCATGATTGAGGAGCAGAAAGGAAAACCACAGACCACAGTGGGTGACGCGTAGGTTTGGTAGCCTTTTCCTTTGTCTTTTCGTGCGTTTAACATTGGTAGCTTTCATGCTAGCTAAATCCATCCCAACATACTATAAGTTATCCTCTGAGGCCAATGAACCATGCGTTGAAAGGCTTTTGGTGATCCTTCTTTTTGTTTACACCCGGAAGACGACGGCACCGTCACATTAAGCCCGGGCAACCACTATGTACAGTTATATATATATACGTTAACATCTTGAGAGGTCGCTGTCACCAACTCGATCCGCTACTCGTGGTCCACAGGAACAAACAAGAGAAAGGAAAAGGAAAGGAGGGGACACTGCATCCCACAACCAACTCCATCGAAAGGGTTCTTCTTGAACCTAAAAATACCCCCTTCCCACTTCCCCACGTCCTTTTTCACGCCTTAGAAAGGCACCCTTTCTCGACATCTTTGATGTTGCTACTATGCTTAATTAATTCATGGGAGACATAGCATATGCCTTTTTTTTGTTCAAAAAATAAGAGGGGAGGGGGAGGGGCAGAACCCCAGCTCCCAATGGGCCCCCTTTCCACTAAAAAATATTCGATGCGGGTCGTAAGTTTCTGTGTGCCCTTCCCAACACGTGGAAAACTTCACTGGGCCATCCACGTGTGAGTACACCACCCCAGCGCCACCTCAGTACTGATAGAAGGAAAGCATATCCACACAGAGCCATTCGACGCCCGCACGTTTCGAACCCGTGCAACTCGGATAGAGTCCAAACCTCCTTACTACCGGGCTACCATCTTGGTGGCACATAGCACATGCCTTTGATCACCCATGTCCATAGATTCATGAGATTCATGCCTACAACAATGGTATAGGATACCGTGGAAAGGGGTCTGCATACCAACTTGGATTGTTCGATAGCAAACTAGAATAATTGAAATATCGGGGTATAGTATGCATGCTTCTATAAAAGTTTACTTGTTTAATAATATAAAAATATTTTTTTTTGCTGTTCTCTTGGCATGTACTTTCCCTAGCTGCGCAACAATACCAATAAATTGCATTTCTTCGCTTTCTTTTGAGAAAAGGGAGGAGGAATTCCACCTAAATTCAAAGAAATATAGCACAGCTAATTGATGTACCAGGCGTTGATTGACGATTATAGCGAGATTG
This sequence comes from Phoenix dactylifera, assembly GCF_009389715.1. NCBI lineage: Eukaryota > Viridiplantae > Streptophyta > Magnoliopsida > Arecales > Arecaceae > Phoenix > Phoenix dactylifera. Next base: position 3,479,460 of record NC_052394.1, on the reverse strand, counting down.
ATTGGCGGTGGATTTTTAAGAGTTAAATTCATAACATATATTATTTAAATATATAAAATGGAAGCTTAGGTGATGCTGTAATAACATAAAAGATATGATAGTGCCAGCTATTTTGTAAAGCAAGTCTCGTGAAGTGATCCACCGAACCCTAATTTTATTCGTGAAATATGCGGATTATGCCGAGCAAAATAATATTCCTGACTTGTCATGTTAAATAAATATGAAAAATAGGTTGGGTAAGCAAACGAAACGGTAACATGAAAAAAATCCCAGTAGCATCAGAACCAGTCCAAGATGCTGTGCTATCCTAAGATAGCTTCGCATCTGCATCTATGCCGTGCGCAGGCAAATATTCCAAGTTTCCAACCAAATCACAGAAACATCAGCCAACGCAACATTTTAAAAGCAAAGAGCAGCAGCAACAGGAGTGATCGAGTGCCCAACCAGCCGCTTCCACCAGGCGCCGCCGCATCAGATTCCGCCCCAACTCAACCGCGGCCTCTCAAGTTTAAGATTCTCCCCTCCCACCTAATCTCAACCGTCGGTTGATGAGAACCTACGTGAATGGACGGCATATGATTCATCCGGATTGGACCGGAGCAAAGTAGCCTACTGAACCGGGAACAGCGGAAGTGGCAGAACGGTAAATAGGAGAGAATTTCAAGGCTATTTGGATACACGGAGGGCGGACAGGCATCTCTTTCTCGGGTAGTTCTATATACACCCCCCCTATTGCTCAGGACACCCCCCAAAAACCAAAAAAAAAATACCCAAACTAACCTTTAGTGTAATTACCATATTGCCCTTGAAATTTTCTCATACACCCCCCTTCCTCCTCCTCCGTTTCGTTTTGAAAAGAAAAAAAAAAAAAACCCCTCAAACCCCCCTTAAACCCCTCCTCCCCCGTTCCCCCTTCTCCCTCTCGTCGCCGGCATTCTCCCGATCTCCGACCACCTCGCCGGCTTCTCCCGGAACCACCTCGCCGGCTTCTCCCGAAATTTTTTTTTTTCACGGTTCGTGCTCCGTTCGGCACTGGACCGCCGAACAAAAGGCTTCTGTTCGGCTGAACAGTGCCGAACAGAAGCCTTCTGTTCGGCAACCCTCAACCGAACAGATCTGTTCGGCTGCACAGTGCCGAACAGAAGGCTTCTGTCCGGCACTGTTCAGCCGAACAGAAGCCTTTTGTTCGGCGGTCCAGTGCCGAACGGAGCACGAACCGTGAAAAAAAAAAATTTCGGGAGAAGCCGGCGAGGTGGTTCCGGGAGAAGCCGGCGAGGTGGTCGGAGATCGGAAGAATGCCGGCGACGAGAGGGAGAAGGGGGAACGGGGGGGTTTTGGGCGTTGGCGAGGTGTTTTGGAGACCCCCCCTATTGCTCACGACACCCCCCAAAAATTAAAAAAAAATTAAATACTCTCTACACCCCCCCATTTGCTAAGGACACCCCTAAAAAATTAAAAATTCCTAAATTACCCCCCACCCTCCCCACCCCCTCACCTAAATTGCTCTCTACACCCCCCAAACCCCCCCCACCCCGCTCTTCCCCTCCAAAACACCTCGCCAACGCCCAAAACCCCCCGTTCCACTGTGCAGCCGAACAGATCTGTTCGGTTGAGGGTTGCCGAACAGAAGGCTTCTGTTCGGCACTGTTCAGCCGAACAGAAGGCTTCTGTTCGGCACTGTTCAGCCGAACAGAAGCCTTTTGTTCGGCGATCCAGTGCCGAACGGAGCACGAACCGTGAAAAAAAAAAATTTCGGGAGAAGCCGGCGAGGTGGTTCCGGAAGAAGCCGGCGAGGTGGTCGGAGATCGGGAGAATGCCGGCGACGAGAGGGAGAAGGGGGAACGGGGGAGGAGGGGTTTAAGGGGGGTTTGAGGGGTGTTTTTTTTTTTTTTCTTTTCAAAACGAAACGGAGGGGGAGGAAGGGGGGGTGTATGAGAAAATTTCAAGGGCAATATGGTAATTACACTAAAGGTTAGTTTGGGTATTTTTTTTTTGGTTTTTGGGGGTGTCCTGAGCAATAGGGGGGGTGTATATAGAACTACCCCTTTCTCTCTCTCTCTTTTTTTTTTTTATGTTCTTTTTTTTTTTTAGCGCACCATCCAAACTCCACGAAAAAATATTCATCCGATTGTCCTCTTCGGATCGTCTATATATTTGCCGTCTACTTCTTTTCTTCACCCCTCCAAACAAAATCCAGAGCTCTCTCTCTTTGCCTCTGTCTCTTCTACCCTGCTCTCTTCTTCTCTGGGTTTAGGAAGCAATGGACGCGTATGCCATTCATCTCGCCATGGCGGCGCTGGTGGGCGCCTCCTTCGTGGCCGTCTCGGCCTATTACATGCACCGGAAAACCCTAAGCCAGTTGCTGGAGTTCGCGCGGACGGTGGAGCGCGAAAGGGCCGCCGCCGGAGACGACGATGAGGACGGTGGAGTCGAGAGGGAGGGGGAGGCCTACCGGAGGTCGTCTTTGCGGCGGGGCCACCAGCAGCACTCCCGCCGGAAGGGGGCGGGGTACTATCGCCGCGGCGGCGGGTCGGCGTCGCTGCCGGACGTGATACTGGCGGCGGCCGAGGTCGACGGGGAGGAGGAGGATGAGGAGGAACAGCAGATGTGGCCGGCGATGAATGGGCCGTTGTCAGCGGCGGCGACCGCTGAAGGCCTGCCAATACCCCCCGGCCTGCCTAGGCTCCACACGGTCCCGGAAGGTAATCATGGATCACCAGAGTTTTTGTCCGACTTCTCTCCGGAGTGAGGGCATTTTTCTTTGATATTAGAAAACGGTGCGGTTATTGTACTGGATCTCTTTAGGTAGTTCACAAATGAAAATAGTACCAATAAAATCTCTGATGAATGATATATGAGTTAAAAAAAGTGGAAAGAAGTTATTCAGGAATATGTGATGTTAGATAATTATTAAGTACGATTTGTTTGAAGGTTTTTCCCATACATACTCTTCATGTTCTTCTTATGATTTCTCCCCTTCTTTCTAGAACTTCTGTATTTTGCCAATGGGAGGAGAGACTCTCTCATTCAATTGTAGTCGGCTAAGAAAATTCTGATATTGATTAAAAAAAGTGCGGAAGGAAATCCATCTTCAGTTTTCTCTTCACATCCAACGAGAAAATTGTGAAGAGAATTCTAATCTTGATTAAGTAACGAGTGTTGAAGCAAATGTACTCTAAGTTTTCTCTTCACATCAGTGAGGTAGTTGTCTTTCCTCAGAAAGAGAACTCTTTTGCTTTGCATCTGCTACCTGCTGATGGGAGAAATTCATAGTATGTTGATCCAATCTGCTGTTACACCGGTCATTTGTCTTGTTTCTAGAGGGGTTCTATAATTTAGTAAACAACAAGCCCTATCATATATGCTATTGAATTGTTTCATGAATCCCACACCACTAGCAGTTCTTATCCAGGTCTGAGCCCTTTGAAATTGAAAGCATATTCAAATGTCTTTGCATTACTTCTGTCCAAGTCCTTTCATGTATTGATTTTCCCCGCTTCCGAACCTACAATGTGATTCCAAACCCTAACCCCATCTAGGCTGTTTTTGCTTGCCCAATACCAAGACCACTTTCCTGACCATCCATTGGTGTTTCTCTGACAAGCAAAGTGATGTCTTAGTATGATTTTTTGGGCAATTCACTAGGACACCTTTTCATGCACCCTGACTATTTTATCTGTTGGCATGTGACGCCCTTGACAGGTATAATCGCTCATGTGTACTTTGGACCTTAAATGGACAAGAAGCATGGTTCTAGGTAGTCAACTGCTCCTAAATTTGTAATCCTAAACACAATCTCACAATTGAGTTGCAAGGCCAAAACCATGCCCATAAAGTTGGCACAACATGGTCATTGCAAGACGATGGGTAGATTTAAATGTGGCATTATCTCCTTGTGAGTTTCATTCTTTATGCACTTGGTGTCTATTAGAAGTTCTCCAGTTGAAGACCTCTTTGATGCAATTATTGAGATGCAAGATTGAAAATTTTGAACTTGCAAGTAAACACACACTATTTGATTTGTTTGTATGGAGTGGCTAGCTAAACTTGATGAAAGTGTGTTTATTCAGTGGGACCTCACCTTTGGGAGCTAACATGGTTTATATTTTCAGTAATTGAAAATAGGTTGATGTGATTTGTGAAAGCTTTTTAAGATGATAACTTAGTTCCCTTTTATCATTTTTTGTATGGTCTTTCAATACATATCGACCAGTTATATGAAGATGCATGTAAATGAAAAGGAGGATATTATGTCAAACAAGGTGTTATACAACTTGTTATGTAGATATTGCTCATAGAGATTGTTATAATAATTAAATCCTGCAGAATCGTGACCTCTTGCCTTAAACAATCATATATAAAAATGCCACATATGCACCCTAATGGCATCATGCATTCATGCCTGTTGGTTAACCGATAGACGGTATTGACCCATCCATCCTTACTAGTAAGATTATGCACGAGCGGATGTAATAGCAATGCTGTTGTTGTCAGGCTTTATGTTGGGAGAGAAAAAATTATGCATGTTTGGCATGGTGCATTTATTCTTAAGTTTTATAAATTGACTGCACAAAGAAGTAGATTAACAACAATTCTGGATGTATCAGGTAGTAAGCAATCCATTCATGGGAGTTCAATTAAAAAAGCCGGACATATCAGGCCAACTTCTCCCAGGTCTCCTGTTGCTAGTGCCAGTGCCTTTGAGAGTGTGGAGGGATCGGATGAAGAAGATAATCTGCACAGTGACTCTAAACTTGACAATACCTACTTGAACACAAATGGCGACATTGTAAGTTCGTATTTTTTGCATGGTAGTGCGACATTTATTTTTCATGGCTTCTTTTTTTCTGGGGTATTATGTAAAATCAATATGTCTTGCCTCCCATGGTGTAATGCTGTCATATTCCCGTGTAACTTATTTTTTTCTTTTTTTTATCCATTTGAATAAAAATAATAGTAATGTAAGTGCAAAATAGGAATAACCTTCTTCACTTAGACTTATGCTCTATGGATAGCCTGCTATAATCTAGGACTGTTGATTCTCCATTTCTGCTTCTGAATTTGCCTTGCTCCTGTTCCTGCTGCATGTAATAAATGTATTCCTATCCGTATTCCTCAGCCCATTATCATCCGTAGACAATTGATTTTCATTTTGTTTTGTAAGCTTTTTCCAATCTTTGTTTAGTGTCTGGGTTTTCTTTTTGCTAGAGAATAGAGATATTTATTGATGACATCTCCTATCTCTGTTGTTCTCTTTGTTCTTTAAGCCTCAAATGCTGCTCAATCTGATTATATTTCCAACTTATCATGAACAGGGACCGGAGCATAAAAGCATATATCAAGCTATGCCTAATCAAATCGCTGACAATGGAGATTCAAAGTCATTACCTGCAGCTAGCATGATTCGATCTCATAGTGTATCTGGTAATATGCATGGTGCCCAGCCTGATCCAGTAGCGGCAGATATTCTTAGAAAAGAGCCTGAACAAGAAACGTTTGTCAGACTGAAAATTACACCCAGTGGTATGACTTTGCATTTTTTAGAAGGAAGAATTGTTTTGCTAATATACAGAAAACATACTTTCCACCTTTGAAAACCTGAAAATATCTTTTACATTACTTCTGCTTTGCCTTGTTGTTTACAAACCTGCACATGCATCGTTATGAGCAGATTGAGCGAGGTGCTTTCAATACACACATGCAGCCACACACACACATATACACACTAGAGCATCTAATGATCTAGTATCTATGGTAAAACGATGAAAAACTGTTTGTTTCAATACAACTTAATGCATGTGGACATATCTTGATTCTTTCGTCATTGCAAAGACCATGCCTATAATCCAAAGGGTAGAATTGGTGCTCTAGTAGTGGCATATAATGTTTTGTTCCTTTATTCATACATGTATGAATTGCTGCCTGAGTTTATGAAAAATATTAACATGTAGTTGAAGAGCTTGTTAGTGATGCTTTTAGTTGGTTTTAACTGATAATTTTTTCCTTTTTTAAAAGTAATTTGTAATTGTCTTTGCCAACAGTACTTTTCACTCCTTGTGCTTTTTTTCATGTCCCTAGGGAAAAGCCTTTTCATTATATTCTCATAAGGATAACTAGCCAAAAATTATAAAAAGAATCCACCATGTAAGAATTAGTCTACATTCTCAAATTGCTTCAACATGTTATTGATAATTGTTCTTTTGGTTCGATCTTAGAGACACCGAATGCGGATGAAGCCGAGGTCTACAAAATTCTTCAGAAATGTCTTGAGTTGCGAGAAAGTTATTTATTCCGAGAAGAGGTTGCTCCTTGGGAGAAGGAAGTTATAACTGACCCCAGTACACCAAAGCCTAATCCTAGCCCATTTGCCTATACACCTGAACAGAAAACAGATGTGAGTTCATTCTCTGTGTCATTTCTAGCTATGTACTATGACTGAAATTTTGTCTGTGTTTCTTCCTTGATTCTCTCAACAACGGTCTCTTTTGCAGCATTTCTTTCAAATGGTAGATGGGGTCGTTCATGTATATGCAAATAAGGAATGTAGGATTTCTCAAAACCACTTGCTTCTGTTATTTTTGTTAGTTAAACATATCTTCTTCTAGTTCTTTTGTTAGTTACTCTTTGCTTTATTTTTGTTTCAGTAACAGAAAGACTTTTCCCTGTGGCTGATGCTACAACATTTTTTACGGATTTGCATTATATCCTCCGAGTAATTGCAGCTGGAAATATCAGAACTGTATGCCACCACAGATTATGTCTTCTAGAGCAAGTAATTTCCTTCTTGCTGTCAGAGTTAGTGTGATATCACTTCTGAAATTAATGTGATATTTCTCCAGTTAATTTGAAATTTTGATAAAGTAGAATTTATGATGATTGCACAGACTATTTTTTTCTGTATTTTAATTTTAAAATTATTTCTGGTGGTTATTGACAGAAATTTAATATACACTTAATGCTCAATGCGGATAGAGAGTTTCTTGCTCAAAAAAGTGCACCACATCGTGATTTTTATAATGTCAGGAAGGTTGACACTCATGTTCATCACTCAGCATGCATGAACCAGAAACATCTGTTGAGATTTATAAAGTCGAAGTTGAGGAAGGAACCTGATGAGGTACATATGCTACTCACTTTGATTTTATGACTGGAGTAACTTATTGTCCATGTTTGACAGAAAAGGAACTTTTCTGAATTCATGATGTCCAATATTGTGTTATGCAATTGCACCTAATAATTGCCTGGAAATTTGCTTGTTGCAGGTTGTAATCTTTAGGGATGGCACGTATATGACTTTGAAAGAGGTTTTTGAGAGTTTGGACTTGAGCGGGTATGGAACTTTTGTCAACCTTAACAAGTAAAACCTTAAGTTATGCCATTATGCACAAGGATTATAGTGCGGCTGTCATGGGGCATCTGTGCTGTTTCATGCTGAGACACACCCCGTGTCATATCTTTCCAACTCATGTGCCATGCCATGCCAAAAATAGGGACTCGAGAGCCCTTTGATTTGTTTCGAAGTAGTACTGACCTACTGCATGGTGTCGGTATTGGCCTGGCATAGGCCAGCATGTCCTAGCACTCGACCTGGTGCATGGTGTCGGTATTGGCCTGTCACAGGCCAGCATGTGCTAGCACTTGAAACCATGGTTTTGTATTGTTAATTCACAAATTTTGTTTTATGAATGTGTGAAATAGGTACGACCTCAGTGTTGATCTGTTAGATGTCCATGCTGACAAGAGCACTTTTCATCGCTTTGACAAGTTCAATCTTAAGTACAATCCTTGTGGCCAGAGTAGGCTGAGGGAGATTTTTCTTAAGCAAGATAATCTCATCCAAGGTATGCGCTTTAGTTGATTATTTTCCTTGTTGTTGTAATTTATTTGCGCATATGGTAAGGGTGCTCTTGTATTTCCTTAAATGCATACCTCTTGGCTCTGCTGTTGATTGTCCACCTCGAATGTGTGTTTACACTATAATGCACCATGGTCTTAATAAGCATCTCTCTATTTCTCTCTCTCTAGCTTGCTCTCTTGCATGTGCATGCCCAATAGCTTGGAGCAAGTAAAACCAGGATGCTGACATAAAAAAGAATATTGTCCCTTTTGGCCCTATGCTTTGGTCTATGGTGATTTTGGTCACTACAACTTTTAGCTTGGTGTCATCGTAACTAGAATTCTAGGACTATAATTTATATGCCAACTGTTATAAGGCTAGTGGTGGGATTTTATCATCTCATCTCTCCATATCTTCCAACTCCTCTCTTTTGATAGATAGATGGATTTTCTTTTTAATGATGCACTTTGTCTCTATATAAAAGAGGGAGAGGAGGGGGTTGGGAGGCAATCAGTAGAAAGACAGAACTTGAAATCCATTGATCAATCCATCTAGGACTATAGCATATATGCCAACTAATATAAGGCCAATGGTGGGAATTTATCATTTCACCTCTATATATTTTCCAACTCCTCTTTTTTGATAGATAGATGGTTTTTCCTTTTTAAAGATGCACTTTGTCTCTATTATATAAGATAGTATATGTCTCTATTATATAAGAGAGTATATAAGGGAGGGAAGAGGGGGGGAGGAGGTATGGAAATTGTTGATTGCTTTTTTGGTATCTGATAAGGCGTTAATTTTGCCTTATATAGCAAGGAATGCAGAACCATTTTGAACAGCCCAGTTCGGGGTGTACGGAGCCGTGCCTGCGGTGGACTGGGATGGTTCCAGTATTCAAAACGAGAAACCGGTAGGAGGGGGAGAGGGAGAAGGAAAGAGAGGAAGAGAGAGAGAGAGAGAGAGAGAGAGAGAGAGAGAGAGAGAGAGAGAGAGAGAGGGGAAGGGAGAGGGAGATGGAGGGTGGGCCGCCGGAGGGGCATCGAACAAAACAGGGGTCCGGAGGGGAGGGCCCCTGCTCCGCCGGACTCCTTTCATTGTGTTATAAGTCCCTTGGAACTAACAGCTGATAATTACTTGCTTAGCATTGACTGATTTAGATTGTTAGAGATTAGAATTCTTTATGCAGCCGGTAGATTGTTATTTGTGAAAACCAGCTGGCCACCTATTTAACTCCAATTTGATTTCAAATCAAACTCTTTAAGTGGAAAATTATTTACGCCTCAATTTGAGTTCAAATAAAACTCTTTAAAAGGAAAATAAATCAAGATCCTTGATGCATCTATAATTCCTTTTTTAGCATTCGAAAATCAGTGAAGTGAATCCTGACTGTGATTTAGGAATCTTCATCTGTAGAAAAGGCCAAATGTGAAAAAAAGAAGGCACTTGGGTTCTGATCCACTCTCATGAGGAAACAAGGATGTGCGTCTTCCCTGTTTTTCTGTGTACGAACAGTGCCCCAGACCATTATACTAATGGATCTGACAATGCTGTGGATAGGATGATCCAAGATTTGGATTGCATGATCCAATTTTGGATTGTCTGTTCTTTCCTGATTTTGACCCAATTGTCTGCTCTTGATCGGTTTTATATTTTTTGATCCGAATCATACAATCTGGATAGTGAATCGGAAAACCTTAACAAAGTTTCACCCTGGTGCATGAGAACACAATCTGATTGTCGGAATATGAAACTATTTGGGCTTAATTTGACAGAAAATTTCACTCTAATGGTGATGGAAGGATCTATATCACTTTCTTGCTTGTTGAATTAGTGCATTTATCCAGTCTAGGCGTTGAAGATTGTGTTAATTTGGAACAAAGATGGAAAACATGTATTGCAGTGTCAAGGAATACATATTGCATCTTTTAACAACATTTATGCTGCAAAAATGAATTCGAGCAGGCCTTAAGCATATATGATCAACCATGGAAATGGTGCCAAGATGTTGTAAGCATCATCTTACCTGCTAGTTTTTCAGAAAATGCCTCTATGATACTTCTAGTTTTTCAGAAAATGCCTCTATGATACTTGTAAAGCCCCTCATACCATCTCTTTATCATATTGTATGGCATTGAAATTTCAAATCAAACTAATCTTGTGGAAGTTATAGACTTACCAAACATAATCCTTTCTGATATAGGCAATTTAATTTATATTGCTTTTATGTCAAGTCATTTTTCGATTGTTTGATGTAACATGCTAAGCTAATGCGCTGGTGTGTTACAGATAATAGAACTTATCCTAAGCAGACGTACTAGTGCTAATAAAAACTGAACATACAAAAGAAATTGAGTTGTATGACAATATGTTAGTCCCCCAATAATTTCGTTATTTCTCATGTTTAGTTGTTTTCATCATGGTTATTAAACAACATTCTTCTCTAATTTTAATGTCAAGGCTCCAGATTCGGGATTTTATTTTAGATAAATTGGTCACTGTTTTTGTATTGGACACAAGCGTGGTTTCATTGGGCCAATTACCTGGTACTTATCTGTGCCCCTATGGTGGGGGCCATGCAATGCACATGGTCCATTGCTTGGACTGAGGTGTGTCCCCACTGTGCAGTGTGTTGCACAGGTTTGACTGCCACAGTGCTCATCAATTGTGAATTTCCTTTAATTCAGCTTCTTAATGTTTTTTCTTCTTTATTGCATTTTTCTGAATGAGAGATGTATGGTGTTTATGTTTCCCTACAGAAGTTTCTTTTTTGGGAGCTTACATAAGGAATTAAGAGTTGTTTTGATGTAATTGTGTTGCGATATTTTCCTTTTCACCAGGCCGCTTCCTTGCTGAGCTAACAAAACAAGTCTTTAGTGATCTTGCTGGGAGTAAATATCAGGTGCATTCTTTTGTAGATGCCTGAGTGGCTATTGCTAATTCTGTAATTTTCTTCCTAGTTTATATCTCTTCAGTAATTTGTTTGCATGTATGTGCCTTCTCCTTTGTGCATATGCCATGCACATGCATGGATATAAACATGCCTTCTGCTATATTTTGTTTTTGTGCTAAACCTGTCTGGAGACAGTTAGCCTGTGTTTTCTGCAGGAAATTAGATTATATGAAAGAATTGTCTCCTCCTCTACTATAACACCTTTTTCAGAACTGGCAGAGCTAATCGTTGGTGTTACCATTTGTTGGTAATGTTAATTCTACAAATAATGACGTTAAGCATATAACTTGATGGCTATTTGAAGGTAAAAGGCGCTCGTAGAAAAATAATGCTAATCATGTGTTATCTGATGTCTCTATTGTTCATCCATGTCCTAAAAGAAAAATTGTACATAATGAACTTATTTAGCACTAAATTCCAGTTGCTACTATGTGCGGTTGGCCATGGAAATTTGTGGATTGATGTACTTATTTTTTGATACCTTTTTTAAAATTTAATGGTTGATACTGCTCTATGTTTCATAATTACCCAAGATTTTTCTTCATTAAACTTTTATTTGCTTTTTGAATTATTATTCTGTTGCATTGTATTCATTCATAATAGTTTTCTTTTCTCAATTACCTCTTATCAGATGGCTGAGTATAGGATATCAATATATGGACGGAAACAAAGTGAGTGGGATCAACTCGCAAGTTGGATAGTGAATAATGAGTTGTACAGCGAAAATGTTGTCTGGTTGATTCAGGTAATTGTTGCATCCTCATTGATTATAATCAACCTTTAAATGCTTCGTTTTCCATTTATTTTCTCTAGGATTTATTTATTGAATGATCCAGTTTCTTGATATTTCCAAATCACTGAAGCCATTGTACTTGCCCATGAAAGCTTTCAGCATTAAAAAATGATGCCATTTCAAAAATGATCATGCTAGTAGTTGCTATGGCACGTTTTGCCGGTGGAACTGGCCTCTAGAAAGCCCTAAACACTTTTCATGATTAATTATATCATACATTTATCAACCTGGTAATGATTTGATTTTGTCTCTACCAAAAATAAAACAGAATTTGATTATTCCATGTAGATAAAACCTTTATTGTCTGCTAGTCTTATCTATGGATTCTCGTAGCATGCTTTCTTAGGAATCCATGTAAGTGCTTATGCTTATATATTATAAAAATCCTGCTTATTGATAGTGGGCTTGACATCAGGCGTCAAATTAAAGAGGATCTTCATTTTGGACTGAGAAAGGTCATTTTCTAACACGAGGACAAGATATTTGCATGTATGCACGCTGACCTTATTTAGGACTTCATTTTTTGCCTTCATGATTTTGTTTCTAGTTAACATGAGTCTTCCTTTTCTGAGTTCTGACAGTCACTAAGCTTTAAATTTAACAATCATGTTAAGAATTATCCACTGTAGATCTCCAAGATCTATCCCTTGATAAATCATAGGAACATGGGTAATCACTACTATAGACTCATAGCAATTTAAAGAATGAAGAAATGCTGTTCACCTCGATCTGGTTGTTAAATAACTAGCAAGAAGCTATTTGGTTGAATTCTTTTGTATGAACTAGGGAAACAACACATGAGATTTATATGGATGAGAAAACTCTTTTAGGGGAAAAAGTTGATCTTGCATCTGAATAGCAATCACCATGATTATTGTTTCATTTTTTCATCTCTCCTATTTTAGGATAACTTACTAGTTTTGTGGAACTGGAATGAATGGTTACGTATACTTCTAGGGCATCCATCTTGGGCACCTGAGAGATACATAAACTTTTCAAAGTTAATTTGCTCTTTATCATTGTTTAAATATTCTTCAACATGATGTGATTTTACAATAAGCTTGCTGAAACCTTCTCAAGAGGCATATGTACCTGAATTATATCATGGACGAGGTTTGTGCATTAGTATCATTTGAGTTTGAGCTTGTAATATCTCTGGTTATAAAATGGCTGAGATTGTACTTGTAATGGTTTTTTAGGTCACTTTCATAAACTTGGGTTGTTCAGTTGCTTAAACTGAATACTGCTTTGAAGGTTCTATTAAGTTTTGACTATGATATCTGTTTATGCGACATCCTTACTCAAACTAACATGTGGGAGATGTGTCTAATTAGCCACGTGGTGAAGTGAGAGCATGTATAATGGGCTAAGACCGAATGGACACTATACAGAAGTTGACCGAGGAATCACACTAGAGACCGAATACATAGGAATGACCAAGAGGGTGCCAATATAAAGTAGGCCAAATGAAGATACAACAAGGTTTTGGCACTAAGTGTGATTATTGGTCCGACAGGTGATACAGGATTAGGTTGTTCTGACGGACATGCGTAGTGGGAAGACAACTAGCATTAGTTACCAGAACCGCTAAAATTGGAGGCCAAATATGGATAGTAACCATTAGAATGGGAAATTATTAAATAAGTGGGATTGTACTCTATAGAGGACCTTCGACAATCCAATTTATCAATACATTTTACTTTATCTTAGCTTACCTTATCAATAGCTTTCTATCTTAGGGGTAGTATTAACTTAAATTTCTACCACCGTAGCCTATGCTACACGTATACCCCTATTTGAATCTGTCTCCTTTGAACGGTAGTGTGACGGTGGCAAAAGTTCTTAAAGATCAAGGCATCTGAGCCACGCTACTCTCGTATCTTTCCTTTGATCATTATCTTTCTGTTGCAGTAATGCTGGTGGCAGGCCCACACACCTATATACCCTCTGCATTCTGACTTGTCATTACTCTCTCCTTGGCACGCCTTAGATGGGACAGGAAAGGGCGACAACAATATCTGACTATTGGGCTGTACTAGGCTTCAATCAGGCATTTTTGAATTGGCCGAATAGCGGTTTGGGAATCAATTATTTGGGCATGATTAGACCTAAATAAGCCTGGAGAATGCATATTAATTATTATAACCATGGCAAGGATAATGGAGAGATTGTTTTAACCTGTATTTTTGCCATGTCTGTAGAATGGCAATATGGTGCATACAATGCAAATAGCTTGCAAGCAATAAACTAACTAATTTTGCTTATGGCATTTCTGATTTGGAACCTGATGCTTTTAGTGACCTGTTACTTTATTTTTAAAGTTTGATTACATATTTGTACTTGTAATTTCGTATGCTTAAGCTGCGACCAATTATTTTTTATAATAGATGTCGAACATCATATTAAGAAATGTGGTTTTTATTCTACTATTTACCTTTTGCAGATTCCACGGCTATATAATGTCTACAAGGAAATTGGTATAGTTACATCATTCCAGAACATTCTGGACAATATCTTCCTTCCCCTTTTTGAGGTCACTGTGGACCCGGAATCGCATCCTCAGTTGCACGTTTTCTTAAAACAGGCGGGTGCAAGTTGTATTTAGTTCTTGTACTCTTCTTTCTACATTCTATTCATGCTGTTGTTGCTTGCTTCTGCATATTTTATGATGTGGATCAATTATAATATCTATATTCATTGTCTTTCGTTTGTGTAATTATTAGTAGAAGCCATGGAAGTTGTTTTATTTGAGTGGAAAGAGAAATATATTGCTAAAAGTTAGAAAGATCCTACGGACTTTTATTCCTTAAACAATCAATGGTCTATCACTTTATGCGAGACCTGATCATAAAGGATGTGATCTTACTTGAAGGCAACAGCACTAGTTTCATGGAGAGTTCTAAGAATCTCCTATTTTTTTCCTTCATTATTTTTGAAAGTAATGCTCTTGTGTTGAGTTTCTGCCAGTATTATGATCAATTTTCTTGCGAACAAAGCTTGTTATTCATTGAGAGCCTTCTTAAGTCAAAATTTTATGTTGAAATTAGATGTGATAAGGAATCTGCATCTCACACTGTTCTGGTAGTGGTGGAAGGGCTAGAATTTAATCCTGCTAGAATTTAGCTTTGACCCAAGGTTTTAAAGTATTAACTCATATGGTGCTATGTTGTATTGCGGATATCATAGCACCAGCATACTGGCAGGATGAAGAGATTGTTCAGCACCATCTGTATCGACTTGTTCACAGTCATATTGCTTTAATGCGTGATATGTTGCTGATATAGTTGAGCTCTGCTGCAAGTAATTTATGAGTTGTTGAGGTGGATGAAAAGAGTTTGGATATTGAAAGAGCTTTGGCGAGTTTTCTGCCAAGTTGCTCTTTCAGTATTGATTAAGGATTTGGCTTTTGAGAAAAGGTGGGTTCCTTCTTAGCTTACTCATAGTGCTCATGTCTTGGGTATTCATGATAAACCATCGGAATGAAATAAACCTAAGTAGGAACAACTTGAAATACCTATTCTCAAAGAAGTAAATTGTAACATGTGGCCATCAGGACGTTGGTTTCAGAATGCCATTTTATTCTATATTGCTCACAAAGTTTCTGTTCCAATTGGTTATGGCATGTTATGTTTTCGGAGTGGTGGATGCTGTTGTCAGAATGTGTTGGCTATCTTTTGGTTCATCTTAGTGGCCTAGTGGGCCACTAGTTTCCTAGATCAATAATGGGGATTTCAGTCTCTGATAACACATCAAGTAATGTCGAGATTAGTTTACTTTGGCTTAGGATTGATAAGATAACTACTTCGTAATGTTGGTTGAGAAGGCAGCTTATTTGGTTTCTAAATTTGATAATTCAGAGGTGGGTTTCTTCTCAACTTGTGGTCAACAGTTTCTTTTTATTCATTGTACTCTTCCTTCCATTTTGGTATTCTTTTTTGCTGTGTAGAATTTAGATGATGTTCTTTTGTCTAGAAGGTAGATGCTACTTGGTTTCAAAGCTTGATTATTGGACTTAAGTATGGGAATGTAATATTATCAATTGCTTATTCACATAGTTGAACAACATGCCATTGTCAAGTATTGACCTGTATGGGTCTGGAATCGGCCACTCTACATCATTTTGTTTGAGAAACAATTTTTCTTTATAGCTGTAATTGACAATTAAATACGTGAGTATGCTTCCTTTGGATGTAAAGTTGCTGAGAAAGTGAAATAACTCCTGCTGTCATAAAAAAGGCTTGGTATCAGTGTCAAAGAAATTTTACATATAGGAAGTATGAAAGTTATCTTGGTTATACGCTAATTTTTCTTCGATGAAATTTATCCAAGAAACATTGTATATGTTTCTCTATTGCCACTTATATGTTTGTTCCCAAGTTTTTGTCTGTTTTTCAATTATCGGTTTTATAGTTCTACATAATATGGAGGGCGAGCCCTGGCGCAATGGCAAGGTTTCTGCATTATGACCTAGGTGTTATAGGTTCAAAACATGGAAATAGCCTTTTCATATGCAGGGGTAAGGTTGTATACCTCTGACCCTCCCCAGATCCCGCTTTGGCGGGAGTCTCATGCATTGGGATGCCTTTTTTAGTTCTACATAATATACTCATTTGCTTCGTGTGAAAGTCTCTTTTTCTTCTGTTTTCTTATTCGATTTATAGGCCATGAGGTTGTTGGGTCCTTGTCTTGCAAGGAGTGATCTTTGCTTTGTGCTGTCTTTTCAGGTTGTGGGGTTGGATTTGGTGGATGATGAAAGTAAACCTGAAAGACGGCCAACAAAGCACATGCCTACACCAGCTCAATGGACCAATATCTTTAATCCTGCATTCTCTTATTATGCCTACTATTGTTATGCCAACCTATACACATTGAACAAGGTTTTCATTCCAATCCTTTTTTTCTCCTCCCTCTTTTCAAGAGCAGTTCTTTTGCTTCCATTCGGAAAGCCTACTTGAATTTTTTTGCACTATGTAGCTCGTGCAGATATGTGTTGTCCATATTTTTGTTCTGATTTTTTTTGAGATTTGTGCCAATCTTGATTATATTTTGAATTGTTCATCTTTTGTCAGCTTCGTGAGTTAAAGGGCATGACAACTATCAAATTTCGTCCCCATGCTGGAGAGGTATTAGCTGATGAAAATCTTTTTCACTTCCAGTCTTGTGCATGCAGCATGTTCTTCATTATGCCATTTATCTGCAGGCTGGTGATATTGACCACCTTGCTGCGACATTTCTTGTTGCTCATAATATTGCTCATGGAATCAACTTAAGGAAATCCCCTGTTCTTCAACATTTGTATTATCTTGCTCAGGTAATGGACGTCACTTCTATCTCAGTCTTATCTGAAGTGAACACTTCTGGCACTAGCTCTTTGGTTCATATTTTGTCAGTAGAAGAAAAAAGGTTGTGTTACTATGTTCTTTATATTTTTATATATCTAACAAATTATTCTGTACCTTAACTTTCTTCTCGTCAGATTGGTTTGGCAATGTCTCCTTTGAGCAACAACTCCTTGTTTCTTGATTACCATCGGAACCCTTTCCCGCAATTCTTCCATAGAGGCCTAAATATTTCTCTCTCAACAGACGATCCTTTGCAAATACACCTAACAAAAGAACCTTTGGTGGAGGAATACAGTATTGCAGCTTCGGTACTCTCTCTCTCTCTCTCTATGTGTGTGTGTGTGTGTGGGTGTGTACTACCTACACATAGGCACCTTTCCTGATATGTTCCTTTTTTTTTTGTTTTACAGCTATGGAAGTTAACCGCATGTGATTTATGTGAAATTGCTAGAAATTCAGTTTTACAGTCGGGCTTCTCGCATGCTCTCAAGGTATGACAAAAATTTGATGCTTTTGTTCTGGGCACTGATGTGAATTAGGAATTGTGATTAAAAAGAAGAAGTATTAATAATAATACTAAAAAGAAGAAATATTAATTTTTATCAAGACCTAGTGTAGTGGAATAACAATCCAACAAACCCCTGCCAGTTGTATACACCCATGGGAATTGACTGTCATCCTGTGCATCAAATTAAGTGGCTGAAATTTGCTTCACTACTTCAATCCTAGATCCTCTTTTTCCACAAATAGCACTTACTGGAAGAATGTGGATTTCTGAAGTGATAGTTTAATATGTAACAACTCGAGCTTGTGGTTTTTAGAATAATATGTAACAACTTGAGCTTGCATGGTAGAATCATCCTGTGCTACATAAATTCTGTTCCTGTTTTTGGTTGTGTAGAACTATGGCAACTGGCTAACTAACGAGCCTATGTTTCATGTTACCATGCATTTCTTTGCTTTTCATTGTCGGTCTTGCTGAAAGTGTTGTTGCCAGCATTTAAACTATATCAAATATCAATGCTTTGCATGTTGAGTTTCTGCCGATATGAACTGATCACCTTTATAATGGCTTGAAATCTAATCCTTTGTAAACTTATTTTCTGTAGTCACATTGGATTGGTAGAACTTACTATAAGAGAGGTCCTGATGGGAATGATATTCATAAGACGAATGTTCCTCATATCCGAGTGGAGTTTCGTGACACGGTACGATTCAATTATGATTTTTTATCCTGCTTATTTACGGTTCTCTTTCCAGTATGGCCACTTAAAATGGCTGGCCTTATTTTGTGAATGTCTTGGTTTCTCATAAATATTTTCCATGATAAACTTGCAGATATGGAGAGAAGAGATGCAGCTAGTTTATTTGGGTATGGCAGATTTGCCTGAAGAATTGGACAAATGAGGTGTTTTTGGCTGTGAGTTATATTCTATTCTTCATGGTTATTGGCTCAGTTTTCTGGTGAGCCGCACATCCTAAAAAGAAAATGACAATCTTGCTCACGATGTTGTCTTGGATTTGGACTATAATATCTTATGGCTTTTCGCTTAACTTGCATGTTTTTCCCACTTTTACCCTAAATTCCTTCTTTCTTTTGCTGCAGAGAACGGTGGCCCCTGGCTCATCTACCTTACGTTTTAGATAAAGATGCCTGTACCCGTGCATGCAAAATCAGAGATGGGCTTGCTTGGGGGTGGAGAGTTGGACACAAGCTATATAAAACTTGGTTAGAAACACACTAGCTGTAAGCTAAAGACCACAATAATGGCAGAGGCTGGTGCATAATCTTTTCACTCTGAATGAAGGAAATTAAAAGAGAAACAGTGATGAATCTGATTGTAGATTAATAGTTTATGATATTTCGGCATATGTTTCTACAAATAATGGTTCTTCCTTCAAGGAATCCTTAGTCACATACGTATAGGCCTTTTTTTTTTATTTATTTGTTGCTTGCAGTACGGCAGAAATTTTGTGCTATTTTTCTGCATTAATATCTTATAAACCTGAAGGAGCCAGTGTTACGTGTCCTCATTAGCTGATAATTTGAAATAAACTGGGCTTTCGTATTTTGACAATTTCAATACCTTGATTGTTTACCAGTTGCAAGATAAATGTCTGTTTTTAGTTTTGCTGCACAATGTGTTGTTGATGGCCTATAGCTACACATAGCTGACCGTTCAAATACATTGTTTACGCTCGCTCATACATTTGGAGGTCCGTTAACATAATCCGGCTGAATCAAAGGCTGTCTAAAAGAAGCTGGTGGCCATGTATATTTCCATTTTTAAATTAAACGGGCGAATGCTGCAAGGCGGTATAGGTCTTGCATCTCCTACGTACGACTGGGTGAAGCTCCCAGCCATCCAAATTCCGAAGTTGCCTTGTCATCCTTTTGATCAACATGGTCGAATGGATCGTAAGATAGCCCGTGACTCGACATGAATCAAGGTTATGACTAATTTGAATGAGGCGTCTAATGCGCTGAGATCAAGCCTTTCGCGGTTGCCTTGGTTTCTTTGGAGTCTTGTGATCAGAGCGATTTTATTTTGTATATACTCTTCATGTTGCCTTTACCTGAGTCGCATGGTATTTGTTTGAAAATAAATCTCTAGAGGTGAAAACCATTAGCCAAGAGAGGACCATTTTACAACCATTCCTTGAGAAAGGTTATACAATATGACTTTTTTCGGTTTTTTTTTTTTTTTCTGATCCCTCGAAATAGGTAAATGAAACGTCACCAAAAGAAACAAAAAAATGAAGATGAAGAAAATGTTTGTAGTAGTCGCTGAACCAACTAATTAATCAAGCATGTTTAGTTTGGAAGCAAGCCATCCGTCCCTTTGGCCGACTCATAAATTTAACACTGGTCATCCTCTTGGCTTCGGTCGTGACACTTCTCAAAGCACTCATAATTTATATCTTACTGTGATAAAGGCCCTGTTTGGAAAAGCTGTTGGCAGTAGAGCTGTTGGAAGTAGACCTGTCTGAAGTAGAGCTGTTATAAAAAGCTGTTTGCTGTTTGGTAACTACATTCGTAAAGTGCTGTGGTACTTTGTTTTGTGTTTGGTAAACAAACTGAGAAAGTACTTTTGTATGACAAAATTACCATAAAGGACATTGCATAGTATTATACAACAGAACATAATAAAACATAACATATATTAATACATAAATATACGATATAATATAATATTTTTGTAATATAAAATAATATTATTATAATATAGCATAATAGTAATATAATTATTAGAGTAAATTAATATTTGGTAATATAACATAATATTAAATTATTTAACATAACATATTAATGTATTATGATATAATGTAATATATATTATATTTATAGTATAATACAATAATAAAGGTATAAAATATTATAATTATTTGTATAAATTAATTTATCATAATATAACATAATATTAAATTATTTAAAATAGCATATTAACGTATTATAATGTAATGTAATATAATATAATATTTATAGTATAATACAATAATATATTATAATTATTAGTGTAAACAATTAATAATGTTGAAATATATTTATTTATTATCTTATTCATTCATTCATTCATTCATTTATATAAATATTTATTTATTTATTTATTTATTTATTTTATTTTTTAAATTTTCTTTCTTCTCTTTTTTTCTTTTCTTTTCTTCTTTTTTTTCCTTTTCTTTTTCTTTTCTTTTTTTCTTCTCTTCTTCTCCTTCCTTCCTCTCCCCTGTTCTCCTTTCTTCTCCTCCCGCGCGGCCGGCGGCACCGGAAGGGGGCCAGTGATGGGGACCTCAGCCCGCCGAGCCCCAATCCGGAGTTCATGGCCGAGCCAAGTTCCAAGGAAGCCAACCTCCACTGCTTGGAAGCAAGTCCAAACAGCGGGAATCAGCCCCGGCCACAGCAGCCGCGCGCAGCCTTCTGCGCGCCCGGACCAGCCACGCGTGGCCGACCACGCGCGCACCAGCCACAGCAGGCGCACGGCCCTCCGCGCGCATCCCTGCAGCGCGCGCACCCGCGCGCACCAGCCCAGCAGCGCGCGCACCCGCGCGCACCAGCCTTGCCACACGCGCACCCGCGCGCGACCACACTGCAGCGCGCGCCCCTGCGCGCGCCCATCTCCCAGTCAGGCCGACCCGCGTCCCAGCGCCCGGCCGACCCAACCACCCAGACCAAGTCCTGGCGAGGTTCTGGCAGCCGAACCTCGCCTCAGCCAAAGTGGCCCGGTGCACTGCCAGGACACCAGCCCATGCCGCGCCAGCATCCAGCACACGCGCAGCAGCCTGCTACACGCATGCCATTGATGGGCATGGTCATGGCCGATGTCCAAGGGCACCAGCCCGTGCGCACGCACCTAGGCACGCGTGCACAAGAAGAGACGGCCCGAGCGCAACAAGTCCACAGCCCGGTCTGCCAACCAAGCGGCCGAGCACAATCCAAGCCAAAGGGTCAGGAATGGCAACCCGGCACTAGCCCGCGCACATTGCGCCCAAGTCAGCCAAGGGGAAGCCAAGTCAGCGCACAACCAATGGCATGTGCGCTCCCGACAGAATTAGCAAGAACCTGGCCAAGGTCCAAGTGGCGCCCGACCGAGCGATGCAGCCATCAAGACAAGCGCGCCCTGCCTAAAACAGCAGGCCAAGACACATGGCAGCACAGCCGAGCAAGGCGCTCAGCATCACGCCCAGCCAGGACCACAAGGCAGCGCGCCCAACAGAAGCGCCCAACCAAGCGTGCAAACAGGGCCACATGGCAGCGCGCCCAACAGAACCGCCCGACCAGGCGCGCGGCCATAACTGGCCGCGCCACATGGCAGCAGCCCCAGCAGCAGCGCCCCAGCCTCCGCCCAAGTGATTTCCATGTGCGCCAAGGCAAAATCGAAGGGGAAGCCTGCAGGCTTTCCCATAGCTATCAGGCGAGCAGAATCATGGGCGGCCTAGATGCAGCAGGCTGCCAAATCGAAGGCCAGCAGCGAGCCATGTCAAGGATCCGCGTGATGGGGCAACAAGCACAAAGCACAACTTCAGCCCGACAGCAAGCTACACATTCAAACCACAGCAGACACATGGCAACCGGCGCAAGCACCAACTTGAAGACCTTCCTTAGAAGGTTGGAATCCAAATTCAAACCGAAGCCGGCCAAGCAACTCATGAAGCACATGGCCGAATGCATTTGAATTCAAATTCAAATGAAGTCGGCCAATCCCATTTGAATTCCGAAGGCATGTAGCCAATAAGGCATTAGGCCTATAAGTAGAGGCCCTTAAGGCCGAAGGAGGATATCTTTTCATCATATCAATTTGACTTAGAGTCTTGTAAAGGGTTTCATCCCTTAGGTCCCTTAGGGGTTATTCGGCCGAAAGGCTTGGGCCAAGGAGGAGCATATCACTCCCCTTGGATTGTTCTTAGGATAGGGCAAGGACACTTTCCGTCCCTTGGCCAACCATTCCATGTAATCGTTGTCCTCTTGGAATTGAATCTCAGTTTCTTCCCCACATCATCGATTTATATCCTTTGCCATTTCCCTTGTGTGGACTAAGCATTGGTGAAGGCCAAAGACAACAAGAAGAGCCACGTTACCCACAAGTCGGTCCCAAGGAGCAAGGCAACCGAGCCACATCATTTGGAGGATTGGGCCGGGGATCGGGACCGCAAGTCCCCGGGTACCCAACAGCCAGGCCGCCGCGGCCGCGGGAGGGGGCCGGGCCAGGGCCGCCGCCGGCCGCGGGAGGGGGCCGGATCGTGGCGGGCCAACAGCTAAAATATCAATTCAGCGCCGGGCCGCCTGGATACCCTTTCTTCTCCTCCCGCGCTGGCCCCCTGGGAAGTGCTCTCCTCCCGCAAGGCCGTCAGCGCCGGGCCGGGCCGTGGCGGACGCGGGAGGGGGGCTTGTCGTGACCGCTGACGGCCGCAGGAAGGGGGAGAGCGCCCCCTTCTTCTTCTTGTTCTTCGGCCCCTCCCCACCGTGGGACCTCCTTCTTCTTCGGCACCGCCCCTTTCCGTGACGGGGACATCGTCGCCGGTGGCGGCCGCGGGAAGGGGAAGACCACCCGTCTTCCTCTTCTTCGGCACCTCCCCACCATGGGGGCGGGGGAGAGGGAGGGGGTGCGACGGCGGGGCAGAGGGAGAGGGTGCGACGGCGGGGGGAGAGGGAGTGGGGTTGGGTGGGAGAGGAAGAGACGGTGAGAGAGGTTTTTGGGAGGAATTTTTTTTTAAATGAGGGTATTTTGGTCAAAAATATATCTTTTTGAAAAAGCTGAAAACAACATTTTCGGAAAGCTCCAAATTGGAGCTTTCCCCCCAAAAGCTGTTTTCAGCTTCCCGCAAAAGCTGAAACAGCTTTTTAGAAAATTTATCAAACACCATTTTTTAGCTAAAAGTACTTTTGGAAGGCTAGAAAGTGCTTTTTGGCCCTCCAAAAGCTTCCCAAACAGGGTCAAAGTATTCAGATGCTACAATTTCAGAGGTGCACGCGCAAAATATACAACACAGATAATTTAACGCTAAAAGGATCTAAATTTAGAAAAAAAACCATCATGACTTCTTTGAGCATTTTTGTGCAACCATTCTTATTTGTTTTTGTTTTTGTTTTTGTTTTTGTTTTCGATGCAATTCACGTAGACGGTGTGGTTGTCATACAGATCACCGTTCTAATATGCCACGTGGCCATGATTAGTTTTTGTTTTTCTCGCTACCGCATGTTATATAACTCTCCTATAAAAGCAACAAACGAGTGCGCCAGTTCCGAAATCCGGCTCGCGGGCGCAGGGATGGTCCGGAATCGTTCCCTTTGTTAGGGTTTTGTTTCCGTATCGTCTCGCCGTCTCACTCATCACTTTTAAGCTTCCCAGAGGGCGGGAGAACCAAGCCACCTCAATTCTTCCCCCCCTCCCTCCTTTCTCTCACTCGCTCCGGCGATGCCGTCCATCGGAGTCCGGCACCTTACGGTGCTGGGGGAATTCAAGCCCTTTGGCCTGATCGCCGAGGTGCTGGACGGGAAGCCATCCGAGAACGCGCCGGAGAAGTACGACTACTTCCTGTTCGACCCGGATGTCGCTCGCGAGAGGGACGACCCACTCGCCGCCGATCTCGATTTTTCCACCTCCTCTACCTCCGCCGACCGCAGCGATCACGAGCTCTTCATCCGTGGAAACCGGTAATCCGTCCTCCCTTTCTCCTTTTTCAAGAATCTTGATTTCTAGTGTTCTTTCCGTGTTCTTTTTAAAGATTTCTTTGTTGTTTCCAAGACATCTAGCTTCTAGGGTCCTTTCCCGTTCTTTTTGAAAAATTCTTTCTTGATCGTTAGTGCACGCTTACTTCCTGACCGGTGAGTGGAAGTTTAATGTGTCCAAATCTTTCCATTTTTGGATATAGGAAAGAAAGAGAAGAGATGGAAAACATCAAGAGCAGGAAACTGCTTGTAATTTATTTCAAGAAACTTGTTTTTTCGGAAATCCTCTTCATTTCTGTTTTCAGATTCTTTCTTGATCGATTTTGCACGCGTACTAATGCTGAGTAGAAGTTAATTTTTTATGCATCTTTACTGCATCAATTTTTTTTGGATTTTTGGACTTTCTTGAAGAGGAGATGGACAAGAAAATGTGGAAATCATTATAAACAAATCACTTATTTTTATCTGGTGCTTGGTTATGTGAAAAAGACTAAACATGATTGCTGAAGGGACACAGGAGGAGGAGGAAGGGGGTTCGGCAGTGAGCCAAAGTGTTTAAAGAAAAGCTAGAAAAAGAGATCTAAGGCTTGATTTTTAGGTTCTCTCTCATTGTCTCATCAGAGATTAAGGATGTCCCATTCTCTTTGTATCGTCTTCTTTCCAAGAACCTGATTAAGATTTTTTTTGCTTTTTCTTTTATCTGTTTTCTTTGTTAATTTGTACTCTACCCCCACAACTTTTGGGTTTTTATATTCTCCTCCAAATGGAGGACTGAAGCAAACACATCATCCCCGTAGATTTAAGTCATTGCTAATGGTGGAGACAAGAACCTGGGAGCCTGATACCTGGACTTATTTACATGACTACCTATTTGGCAAACGGTAGTGATAGGAGGCAAGGGGGTGGGTTGGCTTGGCTGGTTAGTGGAGCAACGTGTCAAAGAAGGGGAAGGAAAATGAATCATCTCTGTGCAGTATGAAGCAGCAAGGGATCCAGATGGCTTGTTCAAGCAGTGATGTTATTCTAAGCAGTCATTGTCAGCAAGTTTTGGTGATCGTAAAACCATTGTTTTTACCCATAGGAGAGAGTGGTGGACCATAATGGTGGTGTGTTTGCTGGTGACGAATGCACTTTTATGCCTTTTATTTTGTTCAAGCCATTCATCAATTTCTTCTCTGATATGCTAATCTGCTCTCACCTTTTAGTTCAGCATAGTCATCCCTATGTCATGGGAATTTTGGGTTGCTAGAAATATTGTGACCAATTTTTCGGTTTTTGATAGGTTTTAGAATGAGCATTTTAATAAGAGTGTAAGTTTATATAAATAGGAGAGTAGCAAAGCTTTTGCTCTGTTTTTTCTAATTTTGGATTCATGCTTTCTGGTTTTCATGATAGTTTCTCTCTTTTAAGCAGAGTAGTGGATGATGCCACAGCATTTTGTTAATACTATGTTACATAGTTGGGTGGCTTGTCTTGCTATTTTTTCTATAAACATTGTGGCCTTAAATTTATTTCATATTGTTGTTGACGTTATAATTCATGTTGTTTTCTGATAGGATAATATGGAGCACAGGTTCCAGAGTTCACAAAAGATACACCTCTCCTAATACAATCCTCATGGTATTTTTACTTGCCATTTGCAATGCTTGCATAACCAAGTTTTTCTATAATGTGGAATAACTAGGCTTATATATTTGGATATATCTGCCCCTTAGGTGACTTTGCTGAGAGTTAGATAATGGAAAGTTCAATTAATATGTGCTCTTGCATAGGTTAATAAGAATACTGAATGAGATTTATCTTTTTTCTTGGTACAGAAGTAGAAAAATACATATTGATTTAATGAATTTGAAGGCAGCAATATTGGGTGCTTGCTTTGTTGCTTTTTTTGCAGGTTAATTGCATTGCTTTGCTTTGAAAACTAACAAGTAAGACTGGTGTCAATGATAGAACAACTCTCTTCTCTCTCTCCCTCTCTATCTCTCTGTCTCTCTCTCTCTCTCTAACTTTGGGTGTTCGCGTGTGTGTGTTTTTCTTGTCACTTTGTAGTTTTTTCTTTTGACATTGCCATGGAATCACAACTTCAAAGTCTTATTAAGCCACTCACATTTGGTTTGCTACTTCTACTTCTCAGGATGATCTTGCTTCCATGTTGATTATAGTTTAAAAATAATTCCTTTGCATCCTTGCATGAATTTCTTATTTTACAGAGTCATGTTCTTTTAATTTAAATGGCTTTAACTGGTAAGATTGTCTTTTTTGCATATTTGATTATGCTTATGAATGCTTATATAATTCATGCAGGCTTGCTGGTGTCGCATGGATGCTATTTCAGATGCGCTTCTCTGTGTTCTACAAATTGACACTGTATCCATATACAGTGCATCAGGTGGGTTAGTTCTGGTAAAAACTTTTAAGCAAATTGCTTAAACAGCACTAAACAATTACTTTTTTATCTTTTTCTTCTGACTTCCACTAAACAGAATTGGTTGTCTGTTGATTTCTTACATTTATTATGTTCATTCCTGTCAAACACCTGAATGTTCATGTAGAAGCTATTTGACATAAAGCTGTTATGTATCCGTTGCTTACGCCTTTTGCAATTCCAATTTACCTTATGATATTGCAGGTGAGGTGGTTTGTATCCCTCTTCCATATGCTGTTGCATCGATATGGCCCCTTCCATCTGGTCTTCTGCTTCAGAAGTCAGCAGACGGGAATCGTCCAATATCATCTTCAAGCTCGCTGCTAAATGCGAGGGATTTATCTCGTCCATGCAAAGAATATGGGTTGAGCCACCATTCTACTCGTCAAATCTATTCTTTCGAGCCAGTTATTAAGGAAAGTGGGGCTATGTTGTCATCACACTTGATATTAAAACATCCAATGGAAGAACCTCAGGTGTGTATGACATTGGGTGCCCATGTCTATCTCCAGGCCTTTTGATTATGTAATAAAAAAATCAGCTTATATCAGTTATTCACCATTTACACTTTTCGTGATTTTCCACTACTTTTGGTCTTTATTATTTGCTTATTTTCCCCCTTAAAGTTTGGTTTCTGTTTGATCATCATTTATTTGTTTCAAGAGTACTAATATACACAATAGCATAATGGATACCTTAGGTTGCTTGTTCTTGTAGGAGATTTTGGTAATGGTACAAAAACCAGAGGGATATCAACCAAGAACCAAATGGGAAATTTATCACCTTTTATATTGTATGTTAGCAAAGTTGCTAGAGTTGCTTGAGTACAGACAAGTTGTTGTGGTAAGTGGACAGTAAATTGGACGGGTACCTTCATTTGAACCTAAAACCTTTTTACTTTATCCCTCCATTTGTTAAGTTTGTGATTTTGGCTTATGATTTGTGCTTCAAATATAAATTCAAATATGAGTGCCTAAAGTTGCAGCTGCGCTTTCCTGTTTAGTCTGATTCTAAATCTTGGAAAGTCATCAATATATCACTCCTATAGATTGCATGAGCTCTTCTTCTTCTTCTTCTCTTTTTGGGTACAGCATGAGCTCTTCTTTAACCAGCAATGGTGATTAGTAATTCAGCCAATTGGGTCTCCTAGGACTCTTTGACAGGTTCCTCTTGCTCAATCCTGTCTGGCTATGGAAAGTTTGATTGACAGCACTTGAACCAGTCAAGAGAAAGGCATCTTTGTCATCCTCACTGTCTTCCCTCTTGGAATAGATTTCTTTTTGTGCTCTCTGATGTCATTTGAACTTCTGTCTTGTCATAAATGGTGTAAGTCTTACATGCTAAAATCTTGAGCTTGGGATTGTGAGGTATGAGACTAACATTAGTTTTCTCTTGTTTATTTCCTTCACCACTAATCTATAATGATGATGGGGACATTTAGGAACAGCAGTTTTTCTTGTTGGTGGGGCATGATTTTTTAGGTGGTCAATGTAGTTTGTTATGTCTAGTGGATGACAAGAAAGCATTTCAAATATATGCACTGCTTCTATCTGAAGACTTTATTTGAATGCAGTAATGGACCTTCAAATTTATCATGTAAACAAACTGCTTTGATTTTCTTCTGTAAGGATGAGGTCATAGATTCAGATGATCTAACAATGAGCGCCTGCATAAATTTCATAATTTTCACTGTTATACATCAAATGACCTCCCCAATTGCACATTAGCATCTTTTGCTGCATAAATTACGTAACCAGAATATATATATATATATATATATATATATATTTATTTATTTATTTTCACTGGCGCTGGTCCAATAAATAGGTAGTACTGCTGCTTTCACTGGCCGACCTAGTAGCCAAGAAGGGGCTATGGATTTGCCAACTCCATCTTTTTGGTCTACTTTCAAGGATAGAATGTCGCCCTTTTATATATATATATATATATATATATATTAAATTTTACGAACTATGCTGTGCAGAATTCCAACCACTGTTCTATACTATCACCACAGATTTATTAAAAATGTGCTGCTTTTGTTGCATAATCAGATTCCCTGAGTTTGACATTGTGTGCTTATAGATAAGGGCACTTTAACTTTGGCAGGCAGCATATTTGGAAGAAAGGGGAAAATTGAGCATCATGAAAGATTTTGAGGAAAAGACTATCTGGACCAGTGATGTTATACCTTTGATGGCATCATATCATAAAGGTTGTTACTTTATATGTTTAATTCCAGTAGGTGCTATTATTTTTATTACATTATATAGTGTAATACTTTCTTCTGCAGGCAAGTTGCAACATTCAGTTTGGTTCGTAGATATTGCAACTAATCCTGGAACAGTCAATGCTAGCTCTTCCATGAATGCAGTTCCTTCAGAGCTGTTTACACAAGAGTACTCTCTTCAGAGGATATGGCAGGGGAAATGTTCACAATCTGCTGCTAGTAAGGTGGTCATTTTTGCTTGATTGCAAGTATTTATTTATTTTGTAAGTAAATAATCTCCTGACGATGGGAGTTTGAATAATCATTTCATACTTTATATCCGTTCTGTTAGAAATGCTGTATAATGCTCTTGACTTTATTAGTGGTTATGTGCTGCATGCAAATGGCAGGTGAATTTTATTATTTCATGTCATTGTATATCACTGTATAAGTCACATTCTTCTCTGATCTATGGAAACAAAAAACCGTTAACATATTCTTTGGTTTTTATTGCTTATATAGTGACTGTACTTAACTAAATATTTTAAGATCTTGTGTCTTTGAATGTGGATTCTGGTGTTAAATTGATTTAAATTAAAGAGTAATAGCTTTCATTTTGTAGGACTTTGATTGGTATTTCTTGCTATTGAGTGAATCAAGCAGTGTGGATGTTTTTCTGATCATTATCTAATTGTAAATGTATCTTGACACAATCAATTTTATGATGAGATTTGTTCAATGTCTAATCTGTTAAATAATGAAACCTCATGTTTTGTGATGGGATTTTACATGTGGTTATTGTGCTTATATTGTGTACTCTGACCAACACTTAGCCTCTGTAAGCTCTTAGACACCAACCATCTGTTTTCTCATGGTATGATGCTCATTATCATGATCATGAGTGCTTTAGCTCAATGTTTATATCTAGTATCTTCTCATGCCATTTTATTTTTACTGTCACCTGGTGCTTGACTAAATGACTTCATTGGACATGCCATTCACGATATTAATGACATAGTATGAATTACATGGCGATTAAAATTATTTGACCAGAGTTCTGTTCATCTTTTGTGATGCCTAAATTAGAATTGCAGGCCCAAGTTCTTAATACCAAGTGACTAAAGTGAGTATACTCTACCTTAGTATTGTGTGGTGGAATGAGTGTACATTCCCTTAGTAAAGTTTGACATGTGGTTTTCTTCCTCCCTCAATTTTCGTTTTTGGTTTTTCTCTCAGTTTGCTTCTTTAGATTGATATTTGTGCTTGATAGTTAAATGAAATTTCCTTTATAAAAGCTTGCCTTCTTCCCTCTTTATCTAGAATTTTTTCAAGTTTATTGGAATTATGGAGGGTGTCTCCCTTATTGCATGAGCTTGAACAAGTACTCAATAAAGCAGTCTTCCTACACACTAATCAGCATTTTCAATTTCCTTTCAGTTCCTCTTTTCACTAAAGTAACTTTGTATAGAAATGGAGCACTATTCAGACTTCAGAGGGTTTTGTTTTAGCTTGATAGCTGTTCATATTCATTTGGCCTTTATTCCCTTTGTTCACAGCTTGCTCTGCCTTTATTCCCTAGGTGATAATCAAACCATCTTGTTTGTGTTATGCTTGTGGTAAAATATGGGTTAGTTGGAGCTTTCATCTCAATTGGCCTGAGTTTCTTATCTCATCGTTTGTGTTAAATTTCTGCTGACATGCTTGATCAGGTGTTTTTGGCAACTGATATTGATGGAGTGCATATCATTTGTTTTTTACTCCTTGAGCAAAAGACACTGCTTGCCATAAGGCTTCAAATAGATGAGGGTAGTGATGAAACTCTTGTTTATATTAAACCTCATCTGAGTTGGAGTATCCCTGCAATTGCTGCTGCACCGGTGATTGTGACACGCCCAAGGTGGTTGAGACTTCATATGTTTGCCTTTAGGCTGCTAGTGCTAACTATATGAATCACATCATTATTCTTGTTGTCTCATTGCAGAGTTAAAGTTGGACTTTTATCATTCACCGACATTGTCGTGCTGGATTCAGAAAACTATCTTCTTCTATACGTAAGGTTCACTTTTTGTGGCCGATTTTGTTAAATTCATCAGGATTATTGTAATACGTGTTTAGATTATCATCCTTTAAATGCACTTTATATCCATATGTCTGACCAGTTTCCACATTCTGACGCTATTTAATGATAAACATATGATGCACAAGTAAATTTAATTATTTATTTTATAGATTGCTTAGTAGTGTCATAGATTTTTGTTACATGCTCTTATCTAATTTATAACTAAAGAAGCATGAGTGGTTGACAATTGTAATTTTTCCATATTCTTGTAATTCTTAGGGGCTTATCGTTCACCTTATTCAAGTTCTGAAACTTAGACAAGCATCATGACATGGTGTTTTGAAGAAGTTTCTTTGTGCTTACATGGAAATAACAGAACAGAGGCAGAATAATTAAATAATTTGTTAAGAAAGGTAATCCATTGATGATCCTTCAGTTGATGAACATCAGGGTGTGCCTTACTTGTTGGCCAAATTGTGACTCTTGATTATATAACTCTTAGCATTAATTGTTGTTTTCCAACTGATCTGAACAACTGGATAATCTTATCAATCTTTTCTCAGGTTTTATCTTTAGCATTCACCTGAATTGCCCTAGTCCTCAGTCCATTAATTGAGATGCCCTGATGCAACAACGCGTGAGAATTTGAAACAGAATGTTGCTAGGTCAACTCGAAATCATAAAGAGGTCTTTTCGCCCTAGATAGAAGCAAGAAAAGACGCTCGCCATAAGATAAGGAGGTCAACTCCAATCTGATATACAATCCAGTTCCCCAAACCTTTTTTTTAAAATATAGATTTGCTACAAACCTTTTTTTAAAATATCTATGGACAACCATGATATTTTGTCTCATCATACTCTCATATAAAAAGTGTAGATATATACCTTACTACTTTTCTTATTTGATGCCACATGGTTGTATATCTTTGCTAGTTCTATAGTTCTAGTTTGTTCTTGAAATTCATGGGTTGAGTTACTAATTGAAATTTATCGCCATTGTAAGTTCCATTCTACTCATGGTTCACAACCATTTCTGTATTTTCCTCCTTTCTCTTGTTGGTTGCACTCTAAATGTTCAAAATCCTTCTGTATTACCTGGGAAATGTTTTTATTTTAGAAGTTTTATGATTTTTTGGTTCTTTTATTTAAAGTATATGATAATCCATGTATTCATTGTTCAAAGTAAATGCCTTGTGTTTTTGTTTTATGAAAATTGCAGTCAGGAAGAGAGTGCCTGTGCAGATATTTATTACCTAATGGTTTGGGGAAGGGTCCTCTTTCACATCATGAGAAGTCTTCGGGGATAGAAGACATGTGCTTTGACTTGAAGATTACAGGTGTAGAGGATGCTGTTGAAGGGAGGATAAATGTAATTACCAGTAATGGCCAGGTAGCATTTTGTTTGATGCTTATCCACGAGATGGACATTTTCAGATACAGATAAATGTATTCGACTATGTTATTTGTTGTCTCTTCTCTTTTTGATGAGCAAATATTTTGACACCATGGACTGAAAGTTGCTTAAGTGTATCTGAACTTTTGAGAAAGGATATTGAGATGGTTTTTAGGGCCACATCATGAATAATTGAGATCCTTATATTGGTCTCATTTCTGCATCTATTGAGACTTCTGAGAAGGTTGCATTTTTCCATGTTTGTGGTTAATATAGGTTGTTCACCCTCACCCCAACAACTGCAGTCTTGCATAATCACATATGGAAAGCACAATATAATTGCATATATGAGCATCAAATGTGATGCTATCTTATGCTACTTGCTAATGAGTTCTTCATTATCATTTGCAGTACGTGTTTTGAGATTATAATCTTCCTCAGATCTCTTCTCACATCTTTCATCTGAGTTTATTGATGCTGGCCTTACATGCGTATGCTGTCAAGGCTGTACCATGTCAGATAACTTTTACCATGTGAACTTTTATTATTGCACTTCCTAATTTTTTGCGTATGCTTATCCTCAATTCTTGTCTGTAGTTCAGCGCAAACACTTTTTTACGCTTGGTTGAACAAGTTTCATGAATGCGATGCTACATGTCAATAGGAATAGCAGTTCAATATCTATAATTACAATAGAATATGATGCTCTTGTGGTATTGAGTATGTTAAATGCAAATACCATGAGAAACATGCATTATACAATGTGATCCATGCAATTATTGTAGAAACTTGCATATGATACTTGTCTCTGTCAGTAACCTTCATAATATGAGTTTTTTGTTAGTTTATGGTCATAAAAATTCTCTTAAATCATATGTATCTTATGTAGGATTGTAAATTTATAATGTGCTTGGCCAAAGAAATACTCTCTTAAATCATTTATGTCTTTTACAGTGCCCCATTTTGTGCTGCATCATCTCTGTAAATTTCAGTTGTTGCGTTTACTGCTGCATTGTTGTCATGTCAGTTATGGTTTGGTTACTCTTTTGATATAAATTCCTTTACTGATTTAAAATATTAGAACCATATGGAATAAGTTAGGGTCCCCCCTTAATCTGAATCATCCAACTATTTTAAAATGTTAATTTATTTATGATTACGTGGAATCTGCAGTTTATAGATCTTGACACTGGAATCTTTTTTCCATGGTTTATATATATATATATTGTGCATGTTATTCTTGTTTCATTTATTTATTTTATTTGCAGATATTTAGATGTTTGTTACGTAGAAACCCTTCGTCAGCTCTGGCAGATGACTGCATCACTGCAATGGCCGAGGGGCTGCATTCTTCTGTTTATAGTCATTTTGCTTCGAGTCTCTGGGGCGATGATGATTCTGCTTACTTGTCTAATCCCCTTGTTGATTCAGAATGGGAGTCTTTTACTCGTGCAGTAATGAAGATTTGTACAAGATGTGGATGTCTACCTCCAAAACAACCCTCTAAATTACCTGATACAGCATGGGAGTTCTTAATTAACAGTAAATTTCACACATGCTATTCTAAAAAGGCTTCAGTCTCTGGCATTTCTCTCATGAGCGTAGCAAGTTTTGGAGGTGCTGATTACACAGCTGCCTACATACAGGATGAACAAAATCAGGTGTCATTTTATGCTCGGCTTCTAAGGGAAACTCTGGATTCCTTGCATGCCCTCTACGAGAATTTGAAGCTTGATAATTTGAGGAAACAGTAAGATCTAATATATGTTGTTTGATCAGTTAACTGTGTCTCTATATTTACCATAGTGGCAACATATTTAGTCCGTCCTGTATCTGTATGTTTTGTACCTACTTTGTTTAGCTCTTTTTGCAAAATCTTTATTTATTTATCTGCTGAAACATTATAGAAATTTGGTAAACTTCATGATAGGTTTGACTATTGGAGGATGGCCAATTTAAAAATTTATATCTAAGTGTTATGCCTCAACTCCTTGGGTCCTGTAGTTATGCTCGATTGTTAAGCATCTATTGTCAGCTTTCTTCATCGTCTGTGCTCCTTCCAGGTGTAGGTGGTTTTGAAGGGTTGTTTTCTGGTTGGATTAGCTTAATTCTCAAGTAATAAGGCAGTCTCCCTATCCTCTAGTTGTTCTTCAAGGTTTTGTGGGATGCCCTCCTCTTGCCTGAAAGTTTCTTGGCTAGGAATTTACAGAAGCTCGAGTAACATTAGATTGATAGCTGGCCATGGAAATGTCCTCTATTATTTCATACAGTAACTTATTCTGCTTCATAGCTTACCAAAATGTAGGCAATAAGCATGAATGTTTGTGGTGACAATAATGACTTGATCTGTACATCTTACGCTTCATTTTCTTATTTGTATGCCATAAGGAGTATGCTGATTTTATCAGTTTAGTTTCTGAAGCATGTTTTAATCTCAAAATTTGTCCCTTGTTTTACTCTGAGTGATTCAAAGTTAGGGCATGGAGAGCCATTATTAGATCACAGAGGGATATGCTTAGATTTGATGGTGAGCATTCCCCTACTTCACTTTTTTAGGGCTTGGCGAGCCATTATTAGATAACAAAGTGGTTATGATCAGATTTGATAGGGAACATTTCCCTACTCCACTTTCTTTTTGCTCAAATTTCTCTGTAAAGGAGTATTCTAACTTGGTTTGTTTGAAACTGATGAAATTAGTCAAGCAGAAGTTTGCCACTTCAGTGGCTAAAAATGGCCTGCTTTCCTGAATTCTAAGATCCCAGCTGATTGAAACGTACTAAAACTAAAATAAGCAGCCCCTCCTTTGGTTCCCAGCTTTTGCTGTCCTTGCTATGATTTTCTGTCTGTTATATCACATTTAATCACTGAAGTTAGTTTTTTAGTCTCCCTACATCAGAACAACCTAGCCATGTCTCATCTAGATGGTGTCCACTATGGTGTACAGTCGATACAGTTCTACTGGTAGATTGTGCAAGATTTTGCAACCTGTTGTGAGCCTCTTGACACCCCTCTTCATCTTGGTGCCAACATTCTTAGCTTGGGCCAGTTGGCTGATGAGGGAAGCTAAATTTATCTGTTAAGCTATGCATACTTCTACAGCCAGGTTGCATGCTAAATTCTCTGGACTAGACATCTACCATGATTGGTACTTGGCTGTTGCAGTGTCCATTGCCATCTGGCTTTAAATTGTGCAAATATTTGCTGTGGCAAAACTGAACTTTCTTTCATGTCCTTGGCCCATTTAAATGACTGTCATGCACTATCGCTTGCTGTAGACTCTCCGGATCCTAGAAGTTCTGGAACTCTCTCGAAAAATATTTACTTAATTGGTTCATATGCAGAGATGTGGAGCATCTTGTTGCTTTATTATGTAACATTGCTGCTGCTTTGGGTGAGGCTGGCTATGTAGACTACTATGTTCGTGACTTTCCACATGTCTTAATTGAAGTTCATTCCTTCCCTTCCAACACTGCTCCAAGAACTCCACCATGCCTTTTCAGATGGCTTAAAAATTGTCTGCAGCAAGGATGCTATTCTGCTAATTTAAGTGACCTTTCTCCTCTACTATATAAAGATAAAAGTTATGCAGTAAGCTGGGCCCGAAAAATAGTCTCCTTTTATAGTCTACTATTAGGTGCAGAAAGAAAAGGCAGGAAACTCTCAACTGGAGTATATTGTGATATTGCTAATGGATCAGCGAGGACGCCTGAAGAACTCACTATCTTGGCCATGGTTGGTGAAAGATTTGGATGCCAACAACTGGACTTACTGCCTCTTGGTGTATCTCTCCCCCTGCGTCATGTGAGTTGTCTCTTGCTCTTATTGCTTGTTATTTAATTTTGTTGGAAATGTCAACTGCTGTTTTGTCTCTTTTTCATCTGTCTTGCCATAGTTGAGTTGGTTGACAAATATGCTAGCAACTTGAGTACTTACATCTAGGTCCAATAAGCCCAATTTTTTTCCTCCTATTTTTGGTGTTGGAACTGAAGATGACATGTAAACTACTCTTTATGTCAAGGCACTGGATAATTGCCGAGAATCACCTCCAACTGACTGGCCTGCAGCTGCTTATGTGCTGGTTGGCCGTGAGGATTTAGCCATGGCATGCTTGGGAACCTTGAGCACAGATCATGAATCTCAGACCAGAGCAAATTTAATATCTATTTCTGTACCATACATGCTTCATTTGCAACCGGTGACTGTACCTTCATCAGTTTCTGAAGTCACAAGATTGGATGGTATGAAATCAGAGGACTCAGATTCTCCCTGTAAATCTGTTGAAGATGGTATGGAACACATCTTCAACTCAAGCACGCAATTGCGTTATGGCCGTGATCTGCGGTTAAATGAGGTTTTGTGCACCCTTGACTGCCTTCAATCACCTATTTTAACTGGCAAACAAAATGCCATCTCATTATTTGAATGCTGTATTAGTTCATATGCAGTATTAATAGAACATATACATACACACAGATATATGTATATGCATATACATTATATAGTTATACATGTATATATGTTTTTTTTTGTGGGGCTGCACTTCCAACTCCTTTTGCTTGAAACAAGTTTTAACTTGAATAAAATTTACTTTCATGAATTTTAGACCCCTCATGCCTAGTTTTAATAGAAGATATGCGCACATATATGTATATATATTTTCTTGGGCTGCACTTCCTGGTAAGGGAGGAGAAGCAACCCCTTTTGCTTGGAACAAGTTTAATTTGAAAATGATTTACTTTTATGGATTTTATATCACTCATGCCTACATATCTTTCAGCAAGCACTGTCGATCAATGCTATTTTCTATACACAGTGAGGCAGGTTGCTTATGAGAAATTTTTAGCTTACATGACCTATGTGAATTTTATTTGGTTTAAATGTTGTTCCTTGCGCCCTTAAGCTAGTGAAAACCTACCCTTTAATTGCATATTAAGATTAGTGACGTTGCAAGAGTTATGATTGTTTTGTTGAATATATAAGAGATAACCATGGATTGGTCAGTCCGTGATCAAAATCTATCTCCAATCAATTTTGATTCATATAATGGATTGTGCACTCTTTTTCAGAATATGAACTCCTTATGCTTTTGTCTGTAAGGCCCTCTTTTTTGGACTGCCTCATCTGTGAGTTGCTTTTATTATTAGTCTGTCAACTTGATTCTACTTGAGTGGGAAACCCGTTTGTTGGTCCGACATCATCTCTGTCACATGGATCTAAATTCTCCTAACTTCCATAGTACGCCCTACTTTAAGGGGGAAGGAAAAAAGAATTGCACTGGCCAGAAGTGGTTGTGTGTTTGTCTAATTATACAAAAGAATAGAAATCTTCAATCATATTAGGGATCTTTACAATCTGTGCTTCCTCTAATGAGCATTGCGTCTGCCCAACCAGGACCAATATTATAACATAAAAGTCTTAACATGTCATCACAGGGGATGTTGTGTGCTAGACTATCACATGCATTGCCTGATCAGGATGCAGTTATTGTTATCATACAAACTCACTGTTTGGGATGACAAACTCCATTCATCTTCCCTTTACACCCTATGTTTAATAAGTATTTGCTGGTTCTCTTTGTGCTCTGTGGGAGAGAAACAAGTGACATGAACCAGCTAAAAATAGGAGTATATTTATAGTTACATATAATTGAAAAAAAATCATAGCTATTCATGCATTCTTTCTTTTGCGTGAAGGCTAGCTTTCATTTCTATATGGATATACATATTTTAGTTCATCATATATGTTCTTATTGCATGCCATCCTAAAATCTGAACTCGTTGCCCCTACATGATTACAATATTTGTTAATTCAAATTCTGTAGGCATGTAATGCAGCTATATATTTTGCTTCATAGGTCAGACGCCTCCTGTGCTCAGCGAGACCTGTGGCCATTCAAACATCTGTTAACCCTAGTGCCTCTGATCAGGATGTCCAACAGGTACACTCACTCTTGTTTTTGATTATTCTTGATGAAAATTTGTGCTAAAATGATGTGCTTTGGCTATTTGATATTTTTTGCAGAAGTCTCATGGTTTTCAAAATGAACTAGATATTAGAAACCCTTTTGTGTAACTGTAAAGCTAAATTTGTTTGTATGAGTTCTAATTAGATAAATATCTTTGATCAATGTGGAGGAGATAGCAATATTATTGGCTGTAGAAGTATATGGGAGGACATACTTGCAGGTGTTAAAATACAAATATAAGATTATGAGAAGGAAACTTGTTCATACTTCCAACTATCCTTAATGCCTCAATAATTCTTTTAAAATGAGTCCTCCTTTTTTGTGTATTTTTTGTTATGTTCAATAATTTGACTCTCTTATTGTCTATATTTCCAATTTATTTATATGATTTTTCCATCTTGTTACAGCATCAACTATGGAATCTCGCGCAGAGGACTACAGCTCTTCCTTTTGGACGTGGGGCGTTTACTCTTGCTACCACTTACACTTTATTAACAGAGGTATTTCATCTTTCATGTGCTTTATCAGTTTTGTAGTGATAGTGGCATATATAATTATATATAGATGCTGAATGATGCAATGCCTGACATATCTTTTATCCATCTTTGCAGG
Organism: Phoenix dactylifera; assembly: GCF_009389715.1. Lineage (NCBI taxonomy): Eukaryota > Viridiplantae > Streptophyta > Magnoliopsida > Arecales > Arecaceae > Phoenix > Phoenix dactylifera. Next base: position 3,440,704 of record NC_052394.1, on the reverse strand, counting down.
CGCTTGTTGTTCCAAAGCTTGTTTTGGCTGGCCGATTGCCTGCACAACAAAATGCAACAGTATGTTCTTGTTCTATTATGTAGCATAAGTATGTTTAGGTCCTTCATTGTTCTCCCATGTTGCATTTTTCTAGCCTGTCCCTCTTTATTAGTAGATATGTTTATCATCATGGGTAATGCCACTTGTTTGTTCTCTAAATGCCTTCTTGATGTTGAAAAAATTGTTCTATTATTCAAAAGATAATCAGGTAGTGTACTATGTTTATAATATGCTAATCTCACACCTAAGATATGGTGATTGGCAAGGCCCAATTTCATTTAGATGTGCAATAGGTTTATCCTTTGGCTTGGCCATGTGAGTTCATTCATTCTAGCTCATATAATTGATCATGTTAAAAGTTGATAATATCTTGCATATGCCTGATGTTACAAGACAATCAAGGTTTATGTGTATAGGCTCACATATAACATGTGTGCGCTCAAATATAACATTATGTTTTGAATTTCCCTTTTATCATGTGGGATCCAACGAGTCTGAATTGATATTTTTACTTATGGCATTCTTAAGTAGGTAAACATAGATCCAAATGTAAGAAATATATCAGAACTCAGATGTTGGCCTGAGTTTCACAATGGGGTTGCTGCTGGATTGAGACTGGCACCGTTTCAGGTTCATCCTATACTCTTAAGCAGTGTTTTACGTGTCTCTCTCTCTCTCTGTGTGTGTGTGTGTGTATGCTATGAATATATGGATATTCTTGATGTTTAATATCGCTTCACTCCGCTAAATGGTTACATGTAAAAAAACTTTTGATACTAATCTTTCTTTCCATATTTTAAACAGGGGAAAATGTCAAGAACATGGATACTTTATAATAAACCCGAGGAACCAAATTATACTCATGCAGGACTGATTCTAGCATTAGGTTTGCATGAACATTTACATGTTCTAACAATCACTGATGTATTTCGATATCTTTCCCAGGTATGTTATATCATTTCCTTTTTATTTGTATTATAGGTGCGACATCAATCTCGAGTTCTTTTTGATTTGTTAATTGATCATGATTACTTAGGTCAAATTGTTCTGCTTTATACCATTTTTTTTGAAGAAATCGTTATGATGATCAGACATTTTCTGAAATTATTTTAGTACTTGCTAGTTCTTAAATATGCCTCGGAAGCTTTTTATGGACTCTTATCATCTACCTCTTCTATGAGACATATTGTCACTCCCTATATCCGGAGCATGATATGGCCGTGCTAGTGTAGGGTATTGCCCACAATAACAAGAAGCCCACAATAAAAATTTATAGAATAATAAAATTAGTCCAATTCCATTTGCTAAACCAAGAGAAGCGGGTACAGAGCATTTAAATCCAATATTTGAATATTCAAGACTACATAACCTAAACTTTATAGTTATAACTACATTTTTTGATAGCTTGCAAATATGCTTCGAGTTTTATCATCTTTCATTAATTTATTCTTTCCTGCTCATAGCAACCTTAATTATCTGAAAAAAAGTATAAAGAGACAAATGAGTTTTGCGGCTCAGTAAGTAACCATGCACCACTTTACCAGAATAAACATAAATTTTTACATGATTCAATGCATCATTTGAAAAGTAAATTTATACTGTAAAATAAAAATTTTATAAACATAATAAACAAACTGTCATAGCAAACCAGTCATATATGCACAAATCATGCAAGTTCGTAAAGCTAAAAGTGTAATTTACAATATTCATAATCGTCAAATGTTTGCCATTTATCCATACTTTCAATTAAAATAGTGCTTATAGATTTTTTGGTGCTACGGTCACTATAACCCGTGACAGGGCCATCTTCATAATCAACAAGATATCATAGTTTGTACTCGTTACCAACTTTAACCCGTTGGCAATGGCCGTTTTCGTTGGATGCTAGCTACAAGGTGTCTCATAGGAAAATACACTTTTTTCATAATTTGGAAATCATTGGCACATGAGTATCTATGAGACAATTTTATAAATACATGAATCATTTCACAATCATATACTTGATCCTAAATTTTTACGAAAAATGAAAGCCAATCATATCAGTATAATTTATATTTTGGTATTTTCAATAAATAAAAATTAACAAATAAATCAAAAATTAGTAAGGTTTATGCTAGGGCCACTTACCTTTGTTCGCCCAAAGATCATCAAGTTCAGATGGGCAAATCAGCTGCACCTATTCGAAACCGTTTAAGAAAGTAAATTAATTGTTATTCAACTATTTAAAAAAGAAACCTAAATACAAATTAAAGAGCTCTAAGAAAATTGAAATAGACTTGAACAAGCTTCAAGCCCAGACTGGGTAAATCGGTCTAGGATCTACAAATCAAGTAGAGAGAGTGGTTGCACCAAGGATGGGATATATTTCTATCTTTTTTTATATATTTATTTTTAATTTTTTTTTTCTTTTCTTATTTTCTATCACTCTCTCTTCATCACGAAAGAAGGGTGGGGGGCAAGAGCCTACCCCACCGAGAGATAAGGGAGGGGAGGAGAAGGCCTCCGACCTAATGTCGACTGCGACTTGAGGAGCAGCAGGAGCATGGTGGACAGCCACTAGGTAAGCGTTCTTCCTCTTTTTTTGTGTCTAAATCTGGCAACTCTTTGCTGGATTCCAGCCATTGCTGGGTCGATCGGGAAGGGGAAGAACGAGGGAGGCATCGGAGACCTTACCTTGGCTCCAAGAAGGCACTACGGCCATGATTCCGGCGGCACGAAGACAGGGCACGGTGAGCCCCAGTAGAGGAAAGAAGAGGGAGAGGGGGAAGATGGAGGAGATCGTGGTGGTCTCGACAACCGAAGGAGAAGAGATAGAGGGAGGAGACCGCGGATAACGCGATCTCCTCATATTAATCCGCAGTCTCCTCACGCGATACTTCTAAAATTGGGGGCTTGCCAGTGAGGGAATTGGCCGAAAAGGAAAGGAGGGGCGGGGCTCCGGTGATATCACCTCCCTCACAGCGGGGATCGCGGCCAGCTAGGTTGATTTCCGCCCGGCTAGCCCACCAAAAACAGGGTATCCCACATATGATCTTTCTCATGTTGAATAGGGACATGTAGCCAATATATTTAAGTTATAATAATCCTTCAATGGAATATAAATTCTGGATAAGAAGCACTTAACCTTTTTTTTTGTTCGAAGAAGTTGGTAGTTCCTAGATTGCGGATGGTTTGTTGCAAGGTTCGCCGGACCGACCGTACCGGCGTACTGGTGAGCACCGGCACCGGTACGGTTCCGGTTTGGTACCGGCTTGGAATCGGTACCGAATCGGAGGGCCGTGCACGCAGACATCAAAAAAAAAACACCGTGTCCGCGGACACGCGCCGATGCGTCAAATGCCACAGAGTGGCATTAAATGGCCCATGCGGGCTGGCAGCCCGCGTGGGCACGGTGCCCCGCATGGAAATCGCTTGCGGGCGCGATTTCCTGCTGGGGAATCGCGCGCGGGCGCTGTTCCTACGCGGGGAATCGCACGTTCTCCGCTCGCGCGTCCGCGCGCGTTTCCCAAAAAAAAGTTAAATGCCACAGAGTGGCTTTAAATGCCACTCTGTGGCATAAGAGGCCCACGCGGGCTCCAGCCGCGTGGGCGCTCTTCCCCGCGCGTGGGCGCAGGGGGAAAATGTTTTTGGACTGACACGAACCGGCACGGTTCGCACCGGTACCGGCTTGTACGGACACGAACCGGCCTGGTTTGCACCGGTACAAGTACAGAACTAATCGATTCCGACCCAGTTTGGGTCGGAACCGTTTTTATACGCTGTACGGTACCGGTGCCCGTCGGCACCGGTTCGGTACAGGCTGAACCGACCGGTTCCGGTCGGTTCAGCATACGTTGGTTTGTTGGTTGATATTGCTTTATATCATCATATGAGAAAACTCTCAAACTGTCCAGCTCTTGTTGTACATTCAAAGTAAAGCTGTGAGATACATGCAAATTGAGTCTTGCTGAGCTGTCTCCTGAAATTCCTGTCCACTGTGTTTTGGTCAAATCAAAATTGATAATCTTTTTGGAATCTTTTCTTTGTTTATCTAAAGGTTTCTAAAAAGTTGATATATCTGGCTTTTTCTGATATCATCTGTTATTTGGTTCTGTTTGTTGACATAGCTATATATTCTAATATTAAATTCAGAATTTCAAATGCCAATATGTTTGTTCCTTTCTCTGCTTTAATGCTTTGGTCCTCCATTTCATCCTTTCATATTAATTACTTAAATTCAGAACTCCATATGCCACCATGTTCATTTGTTTGGCTCTACTGCTCTGGCTGCATTCTGTGGCTTCCTCAGTCTCAAAGTGCTGCAATGACTTTCATATTAAATACTTAACAAGTTTGGGTAGGACATAAGCAAGGGAAGCACCCCTCCCAAAATTGGATGCAGATTTATCAAGCCTTTCTATTCTAAAAAGAAAAGATCAAGGAGATCATGGCCATTTTTAATCTCTTTCTTGTGCATCTCACATGCAAGACCCTAGTGACTTGGAGTATTGTGGTAACTCCTTGAGGACTTCTAATCATACTGCCAGATTAGAAAACTTTATCATATTTCTAAATTGTTTGAAGGTGTCATGATGAAGTCGGATGTTGTAGGTGATGAAGTTTGAGCAGGAGCTCCCCCTCATCCGTTGCACCGAGCGTAAACCTCTCCCTCCCTCTCATTCTCCTCTCCTCTCCCTCACTCTCTCTCGCCCCCTCTCTCCCTCCCTGCCCCTCCCCCTCCCCCTTTCTCTCTCTCCCCCTCCATCTCTCTCCCTTTCCCCGTCCCTCTCCCTTTTCCTCCTCCGCCTCCTTCTCTCTCTTGGCTCTCCCGTTTCGGTATGCCCTGGAACATGGTACGGACCCCTATTGTGCCCAACCGGATGCCGGCCGGTATGCCCTCCGGTACCGATTCGGCGAACCTTTTGGTCATGGTGTAGTGTTGTATGGCAATGAGCATTATATGAAGCTAGGTTGCGGCTAGTGAACTGCAGATAAGCACTCCATAAAATGGTAGCTAATTTGCTGGATCTGTCGATTAGGCATTACATTTGCAGTATGGCATATTCTGATATTATTAGTCTATTAGCTCATCTAGAATTTGTATTTTGAACATCAATCCAATCATAATTCCAGTAAGGTACACAAAACTCCTTGTTTTTGCATGGAGTGGAATATGATCCTTGAATATGTCTGATTAATATCAGGTAGACTGCTATTTTGAGCATTAATCCATAAAATGTAACACAAATTACAAAATATTTTGACCAATGTGGAAGTGATATATTACTTAAATACCTCTGTAGGCCTGATGTATTTGTCATTAAACACATGAATTTTATCATCAATCACCTAAAAAGTGAAAAACAACGGCTTAATTTTTACGCTCATTTAGAAAAACCATCTTAGAGATGTGATTGTCTTATTGGTCTTTATTTAATTAGTGTTGTTGAATTTTGGCTAACTTGCACGAACCCCCTAAATATTTTTTCATTGGTTCTTTCTATATTAATCACCTTTCTAACAATGCATTGTAGTTGCTATACATGTGCTTAGCTATATTCTTAATTTTGGGAAATGCTAAATCACAAATCCAACTCCCAAGTTTATAAGGCTTTATGTAATGGATGTTCATTTTTGAGTTATTATATTGCCAGAATCTCTACAGCAACCTACCGTAATCAGAAATTACATTGTCAATGTGATGCCCTAAGCTTCTCTATCTCTCGCTCACACACATACAGAGTCACAAGACTCACAACCACTCTATTTTGTTTATTTTTATTACTTTTCCATGCTCAACCATTTCAAACAGAATGCTGCTACTTTTCTTCTCATTCATGGGGCTGCAGTCGCTATCTTTTTGCAGTTACTCTTCTATATTTGTCACTGCTGCCAAAATGCTTTTGGTGGTTGCCCAAGTTTTGTCATCTGAATCTTTTTCCGCATAATTATGTTATAATTTGACAACAGCAATGAGCAATTGTCAAGCTAGCATTTCTTTGTTATTATTATTAAATGAAACCTTTGTTATTTGTCATTCTCCTTCCATCACTGCAAAAGGTCTTGAATCTTTATAGCAGATACACTTACCGAAGCAGTTGATATGTCTTTGGTAAGTGATTGGTCAAGTTTAAATTTTATGTAAAATGTACAGTATCTTATACATTTGTTCAAACTTTCCTTTATCATATCACACACTGCATACAGGTAATGCTGTATGCAGTATGTCTTTTTTCGGAGTAGAAATTGCAAACATTACCCTTTTGATGTTGCAACCAATATGTGGCCTCGTTAAAGGAGTTGAGGAGGGACATGGACACCATATTTCTGTCATCTTTCCATTTGATTGTCGGAGTTTATATGTATAAGAAATAGATGTAATAGATTATTTTGAAATTCATCTTAAGTATATGGTATTGTTATGTATTTTCTGAAATTTATCATCAATGTAATAGCATTTGTGGCACTTATTTGTTATTGCCATTGATTTTGTTTATCTTGGTTTCCTAGCATGGGGTGTAAAACAAATATCCTCCATATGGATCTTTATAATCTATGGGGTGTCAGTCTGTCCTATTTCAGGCTTAATTCTTCTGGTGTGAGCTCTAGTTAGGTGGAAGTTCATGTCACGTGCACTTTTATTAACAATATTTGCATGAGAGTATTTCTTGGAAATTTCAATGAAAGGTTGGCTCTTCAAATGGTAGAGAACCTGTATTGCCATTTATGTCCAGTTAAAGTCTTACTGCTGATATCCATTATTGTTTGTATAGTTGGTAATGCAATCCAAATGCAACTATTGGCAATAATTTTAAGGGTTAGTTTTGGTACCAATGCTCGTTATTTTGAGCATCAATTATTATGTTAGCATTGCATCACCAATGAACTTTTCCTTGTGTTCTTGTGAGTTATTGTTATACTTACTCATTTCATTTGATCTAGAAGAGACTTCTTAAGACATGAATCCTGGTGCCTGTGGGTGTCTGTTTGAACAAACTTGATCAAGTGTTCACCCCTCTACTCATAGCCAAAGGCAAAAGAAGAAAGAAAACTTTGTATTGCATTTCATTTAAACACTAACCATGTTTACTGCCTTTCTTCTGATGATTCATAATTCCTAGAATCAATTATTATTAGTCCGACTAGAGAGTTGTCATATCACTTGCCTGCATCAAATTTATCGTTATTCTGTTATTTGGCTTTCAATAGCCAGCTTTTTCATTCACTTGCTGCTTTTCCATTTTCTCTTCATATCCATCTTACATCTATCTTTATTTTGAAGAAAGTATTTAGTCGCGACTTCTACTTTGTGATGTTTATTTGTTTTCCAACTTTAATTTCATTTTTCTTCCTTTACTTTTGCTCAGCAAACTCTCTCTCCGGGCTTGCTTGTGTATACTTGTGCGTAATAATTATGGCTATTAAGCTTTCTTTTCATTTTCTTTTTCTAACTATAATCACTTTTATTGTTCAACTGAAAATTTATTTTTCTTTTACTTTAATATGTGCATATTGTTAGAAGATATTGGAACTAAAGTTTGAATGCTAATTAATTTCACTCATGTTGGCATTTTGTGGTCCTTGCTTGCAATATGCTTGCTATATTATTCTAGACGATAAACATTCTTATCTATGAATTCTTTCTTGATGTCTTATTGTTTGTGGGACTCTTGACCATAGGAGCACGATATTACTACTGTTGGAATATTGCTTGGCATGGCAGCATCTCATAGGGGCACAATGAATCCAGCTATATCAAAGGTGACATATTTCATTGGAGTCTTTCTTTTTTGACCACCCTTGGTAATATTCTTGCTATTATTAGTTTGCGCGATACAATGCAAGAGGGTGAGCCTTGGTGCAATGGTAATGATGCTCCATTGTGACTTGGTTTGCATGGATACGAAACATGGAAACAGTCTCTTCCCAAGTGGGTGGGGGTAAAGTTGAGTACATTTGACCCTCCCCAGTACTCGCAATGGTGGGAGGCTCGTGCACTGGGCCGCCCTAATTTAGTCAATGCAAAAAAATTGATGTTTTTTGATTCACAATTTTTTCTGGACATTTTGGCTGTACACTTGTTGCCTCAGATAAATGGTAAGTAACTACTAAACAACCAGACATGCTGAATCGGTAACTGATCAGTGGAACTTTATCAGATAGTCTAACCTTCATAAAGGTGGAAATTTTGAAAGTTGATATCTAACCTTCACTTTTTTACCCCAAAATTTTTCTAACTTCCCTGTCATTTTGAAGACCTAGATAGTGGTCTACTCCTGCAATGTGAAATGGATTTTCTGGCTGCAAAAGCAATGTAAAATTCATGAACAGCAGTGATGCACATCTCCAAACACTCGTCGTTGTATTTTGTGGTTCCATTGATGCTAGAATCTTAAATCTAGGGGTACCCTGCAACAAAGTACAATTCATGGTTAAAGTGGGGGAAAAGAAGAGAAATTAGAGGGTTGCAAGTTGCCCAACTCTCAATCTTGGAACTTTTAGGGGATATGGAACTTACAATCTTTCCCAACACCTCCAACCCTTCCCTCCCTCTGCCCAAAAAGAAACCACTAATTCTGTTGCCAGAGGTTTATAGATAGTCGATATGACATTCCAAAGAAGGCTGTTAAATGTTATGGTATTGTTGCCTATGCATTTATTGAATTCTAGTTTGATTCTTTAGGTTATTAATTATGACGATAGTAGTGAATGCAAGTGTTTGTCTTGTTTTAATTCGTGTTTTCTTTAATTGGAACTCAATGATTTATGTCTGTTGGAAACTTGTTAGAATTCTGTTGTCTATCTGGCTTTTGAAGACCATGATGCTTGTTATACTTGTTCTCCCTCTTTTCTTTCCAAATTTTTTGACATGATTTTATGTGAAGATGTTTACAACTGTTTCTTTTCAGGTGCTTTACCTTCATATTCCTGCTCGATATCCGTCATCCTTTCCAGAACTGGAATTGCCAACAAATTTGCAGGTCTATCTCTTCCCTTCTCGCTCACTCACATATTCTCACACATGACGTTCTGAATTGCATCTTCCTCCTGTTTTACCTATTATATGCTTTAAATTTTTCCACTTAGTATAATAAAACTGCCATCTTACTGTTATAAGGTTGGTAACTGAAATATAACTTTTTTGCTTTCTTTAATTTAATTTTATATGTGATGTTTCCTAAACCTTGTTTTATCCTTCTTCTGGATGGAGAGTGGCCTGAAGGCAACTTCCAATTATTTCAAAAATATTACAATGAGCAATGTCCTGTCCTAGGAGAGATGCACTTAACATGGCAAATCTGACCATAAAGGTCAATCTACCGAATTAGTGAGGATGATCAACAACTTGATAAGGAAATAAAAAACTGTTAATCATTGAAGGGGACTGAAGAAAGCAATATCTACAGTACAGATCAATCGATCTCTCTGAGGTGAAATTTTGAATTTTTTTATTTGATTGTTATTAGTCCAGTTGATCAGATATATTTATCAATGAGCCCCTTTTCATTACTGGCTAATTGGTGTACTTTTGATATCTGAGGTTACAGTTACAAATTTTTGGGATGTAACGTGTTAAAGATATCTTGGGTTTGCTGCTTCACTATCCAAATATGCATCAGAAACTGTTGTCTGAAAGTTCTTCAGCAGAGTGAAGGTAGCTTTAGGTTCGTTCTTTGGAAGTGTGGGAAGATGTGAGTTGATGTAATGTTCTAAATAGGAGTGAAGGTGATTTTAAGGGTTGAAATATGGTTCCAAACCGATATTCCATCATATTTAATGGGTTCTTTATGACATGAAGTGATGGTTGAGGGAAGAAAGTTTCTCAGACAATCTGACTTCAGATCTGGATAATGATTTTGTAAAAGAATGAAGCATGGCAGAAGATGGTAGACATAAAATTATAGAAATCTTGTCAATAGCAGGTGCACAGTTTTCACTGAGAACAATCGATGCAAATTAAAACTAGTTTGTATCCTTCCCTTCCCATCCTTCTCAAAACACCTCTAACCCATTTAATAAACTAAGAAAAACACAAATTAGTGGAGTAAATTGCGGCTTGGGGGGTGGGGGGGGGGGACAACCAACGCAAACAATAACTAAATCTAGAATGATCATGATAACTACATGGTGGACCATTTTACAACTACCTAAACCCAGGCTCAAAATAAGAAAAGTCTTAGAAGATGTAATGTGAAGCAATACAACCTACTTGGTATTTAAAGTTTGGATGGGCTTTTTAAAATAATTGATGGAAACCTTTGAAATCTCATCTACAAACTTCTCTGGAATCCTACTTTTGAAATATAGTTGCACTAAAGAGCTCTGGGGAAAGCAAATGGACAAGTCTCTTTTTGTGTGGGATCTTTCTCTTCTCATCAAAAAAGAAAACTTCTCTCAAGTTTACATTAATCAGAGCCATCTAAAATTTATTTGGTTCACGCGACATGTCCAATTTATCATGATCATCAATTGCTTCCTCTGACATGAACCTACCATGTTTCCACTCATGTGATTGCACATGCACAGCATAGTACTTTATTATCAAAGGATGCGTGCCCCTCCTTCAAATTATATGGATGTAAAATTAAACAAAAATTTGGTCGACTCTGTTTATTTAACAGGTTTGCTGAATAGCGTTGATCCCATTTCTTAGTTCTCCTCATGAATTCAACCAACTCAACCTGCTTGAAATATAATTGTAACTACAAGCCTTTCCAGTCTAGCTAACCTTCTTGGACTATCAATTATACTCATTCTTGTTTGCTTTTCTAATCCAGTCTGTTTTTAGTTTGACAGTTTGCTATATTTATTCTTGTTTGAGTTATTGCTTGTAATGTGACTTTCAATGTGCCTTTATCACCTTTTAACAAATAGATTGATTGTCTTTCAGTTTTCCTAATCATTTTCAATTATTTTCTAGTCAGCTGCATTAATGTCCATTGGGCTTCTATATGAAGGTTCAGCACACCCTCTGACTATGAAGATACTTTTGGTAATATATTCTCTGCTTGCACTCTTCTATATGTTCCTCAGTTAATGTGTTTGATCTTCATTTTTAATTCACGGTCCTTATTGGATATATAATTGGTGGATGGATTACTGCTCTTTATTCTTGGACTGTTACCACTTTTTTTTATAGTTCCCTGCAGCTTAGGCTTGATCAGTTTATATATTTAGATTAAAATTGCATGACATTTTTTGAACTCCTTTGCATCATTGAATGCTGGTTCTTATAAGTTTAGTTTTTCTATCTTCAATTTTCCTTTTGTGAAGTGTGTGCAAAGATTATGAAAATCATGATTTTGACATTAATGCCAATGAAATAATCTAAAAAGACATCATAAGACATGAATTTCCTTGGGAGAGACCATTGTAAATTGCGTCAGAAGGGTGGAGTTGAAAATAAGTATGCCTATAATGGATATTTTTCGTAAACAGGGATTATAATTTTTAAATTGTGGTGGGGCTAGATAATTATCTGTTTTGATGATCTTATCAATTCATAACATAGCTTTCTGAAATAAAAAATCTGATTTTCTGAATGAAAAAAAATGAGGTACTGTTTTTTAGAGGAACACTGGAAACATTAAGTAAGCCAAAGTTTAGGTGGTATTTTAAGTTTATTTCCATTGTGAAATGGCAAATTTTTAAACAATGAGTTAAAGGTCTACCGGTATGTGGGTTTCCTTTTCATTTTCTTTTAAAAATTTCTCATATAATGAATACCGTCCAAAAAAAAGAGAAAACCCATCCAACTAGTTCTAGGAATGTGCTGATGACTTGCTGATGACATTCCGTTTATTATGGTATCTCATCCTCATAAAAGGAACTGGTAAGGCCATATATGAGATGTATTGATTACTAAAAGACATGGTGAATGAAGAAAGATGTTCTTTAATATCGCTCCATGTGATTGCGTTGAGTGCATAGTTATGTAATACACTTACATGTAATCGATGTAATGTTAGTCACGATATCTCAGTAGTTTTAGAATTCTTTTTCTGTAGTATCATGTTGTTTATGTTCATTTCTGAATTGGAGTTGTATATAATAGTATGTTTATTTTCTGTGATGTTAAGAAAGCAACATTGGAGAGAATTTTTTGTTTATGATGTATACAGCAGAACCAAACATGTAAGTGAAGGTCCAAACACATGTTTTATTGTAAAGTTTCCGAGAACAATTTTGGCTGTGCAGTTTATCAGGTTATTTATGCTTATTTTTCATATATGCGGTGAACATGTCGACAACTTTATATATCTTTCAGTATTGATGCTGCCAGATATTGGCAAAGTATATGGCGTGTAATGTGTATCATGGCTTACTATTGAGTAGTTTGGGAATGATGCACAATACTGAAAGATATGGTGAATGAAGAAAGATGTTCTTTAATATCGCTCTATGTGATTGTGTTGAGATGCATAGTTATATAATAGTATGTTTATTTTCTGTGATGTTAAGAAAGCAACATTTGAGAGAATTTTTCGTTTATGATGCATACAGCAGAACCAAACATGTAAGTGAAGGTCCAAACACATGTTTTATTTTAAAGTTTCCGAGAACAATTTTGGCTGTGTGCAGTTTATCTTCTTATCTATGGTTATTTTTCATATATGCGGTGAACATGTTGACAACTTTATATATCTTTCAGTATTGATGCACGCCAGATATTGGCGAAGTATATGGCATGTAATGTGTATCATGGCTTACTATTGAGTATTATGGGAATGATGCACATAATTTTGAGCGTGAATCGCACATGCTGCTTTTGTTCAAATTCATCTTGTTTGTGTTGATGCCATTCTCTTTGCAGTTAAACATACTTCATTTCATTTTTTTCTGATATTGACATGCAACAACTCCTTCAAATTGGTTGAACTGCATATGATTATATCCAGGTTTTAAAATCTGGATGATACTCTTACATTTTCTTTGGCAAATCATTTATCTAATTTTGTATTTTAATTGCTTGCAGGGTGAGATAGGCCGCAGAAGTGGTGGTGATAATGTACTCGAAAGAGAAGGATATGCTGTTGCTGCAGGAGCTGCATTAGGACTTGTGGCGTTAGGTATATTGTGTATTACGAAGAAAATGAATGAACATGTGCTTGGAAGCAAGTAACTGAATGTTTTCTTTTCCTTTTTTTGTTTAGGGCAAGGCAAAGATGCATTTGGCTTCATGGATACTTTCATGGATCGGCTTTTCCAATATATTGGTGAAAGAGGAGTTTCAAATGTATAATTTCAGAGACTATTTATTTTTCTTTCCACTGAGTTTTTATGTTTTCTGGATTAAAATGCATAACACCAGTTTGAATCAAAATCTATTGATGACTTCTAGATATTTAATTAACATTCCTAAGTTTCTATTGTTTTTCCTCAGGAAAGATCTTTAACTTTGGTGCAAACGACAGATGATCACAACCGCAATGTTGGGCAGGTTCCATATATTTTTAGTGAATTTTTCTCCCACCTAAAGCATTCTGCAATCCCTACTTGTTTGTAACTATTAGTGGTTGATATGCTCTTTTCTGTTTGATTCAGATGATGGATGGGGCACAAATAAATGTTGATGTAACTGCGCCTGGAGCTACAATTGCACTAGCTCTGATATTTTTGAAGGTAAAGTTCTTTAAATACGAAATTCCATGAAAATTTAGTGTGTAGTCTGATTGTTGTATTATGTCCTCACATATAAATTTTAAGTACTACAATTTACTTGTAATGAACTCCAATTCTTATTACAGACAGAATCTGAAGTAATGGCATCTAGACTCCATATTCCTATCACTCACTTTGATCTGCAGTATGTGCGGCCTGACTTTATCATGCTCCGTATCATTGCTCGAAATTTGATAATCTGGAGCAGGTGATTTTGCTTATTTTGTTTATGGAAATTTCTTAACTGTTGAGAAGAGGACAATATCATACCTCATATGTTTGCATGTAGGATTCGTCCTTCTAGTGAATGGATCGAATCTCAGATTCCTGAAATTGTCAAAGTTGGGATCTTGAGATTAGAGGAAGGGGTGATGGACGGTGATGAATACGATGTAAATGCTCTTGTTCAGGCATACGTCAATATAGTTGCTGGTGCTTGCATTTCACTTGGTACTCCATCAATCTTTCGTAGCCTTTTAATGTTAGTCAGAGTTGCTCAATCATTGGAGTTAACGGTTACATTCTAATTTTATTTATTCATTTAACAGTTTATCAGCACGATGTCCTCAGAAAAACTGTTAAAACTATCTTTTCTGTTGTAGTACTCTAATCATTCCTTGAGCAACAACTGTTGGAATGAAACTATAATGCACTAATTGGGAATGGACCAACAACTAAACATATACATATGAAGGCTATAGACTTTTTTCCACATGCATTATGTGTTAGTACTCTATTTGTGTTCGGGCTACACATCCGTACACAATTTATACATATGTTAATGAAAAGGAAACTCCACTTTCCTCCTTTTGCTTCCACATCTTTTATGATGTTTGTGCAAGAATCTTTTGTAACAATTAGATACCTTTAAGTTCTTATAAAAGTAGAAGTTATAACGTAATATCGAATTGAAAATTGATTGTTGCACTCTCAGAATGTTACACTTTTAATTTTTATTAGTTATTAAGTTCTCACTACAATATTGCACTTTTATGCAAAGCTCTAGTTTAACTTAAAGTATGTTCAAGGCTCTGTTGTTACTTAAAGGATGTTATCATTTTGTTTAAGTATTATCGGTGTGAAGTAATGCCTGTAGGATTAAAGTATGCTGGCACAAAAAATGGCGATGCCCAAGAGCTGCTTTATAATTATGCTATTTATTTTCTCAATGAGGTATGTTCTCTTCTGTTATGGTCCCTATACTTTTTTGTTCTAATTTGTTTGTTGAAGTTATTTCTTCTGACCCATGTAGCTTAAGCACGTACCAGTTACGAGTGTTAATACCTTACCAAAGGGATTGCTGCAATATGTAGATCGCGGGACTCTGGAGATTTGCTTGCATCTTATTGTTCTTTCTCTCTCTGTGGTTTGATAAACATCCTTCTATTCTTTTTTGTCTAATATCTATATGTTGCTAGAATTCCATGTACTATCACTAGTTTCTATAACTTGATGTTTGAGCGCTAACATGATAGTTTTTTGTTGGTAGATCGTTGAATTTGTAACATGTGGTACTCTATAATTTTATGTGCGAAATTTATACCATGTTTGGATGTTTTCTACACTCAAATATGCCAAATGCTCTAGATCACCTTGATGTGATGTAATACTTGATGTCAAGGTCCGCCGAACTGGTACCGAGATTTGTATAGGTAGGTGGCTGGTTCGGTACCGTACTGACACAGTACACAACGACATGCTAGTTCAGAACAAGCATGCCATTTTTTTCAATGTTTTTTAAGTTTGATCTAATGGTAATCAATTTTTTTAATTTTTCAATGATTTTAAATATAATTTGATGTTTCTTGGTGTTTTTGATGTTTCATCTCCTTCTCCTTCTCCTTCTGCTTCTTCTCCTTCTTCTCCTCCTCCTTTTTCTTCTTCCTTTTTTTCAATGTTTTTCAGTTTGAATTAATGGTAATCATTTTCTTCAATTTTTTTAATATTTTTAAGCATAATTTGATATTTTTTGATGTTTCTATGATGTTTCTTCTTCTGCTCCTCCTCCTTCTGCTGCTTGCTCCTCCTCCTTCTGCTGCTTCTTATTCTCCTTCTGCTTCTCCTTCTTCTGCTTCTCCTCCTTCTCCTCCTCCTCCTCCTCCTCCTCCTCCTCGTTCTTCTTCTCCTTCTCCTCCTCCTTCCTCCTTTTTCTCCTCCTCCTCCTCCTCCTCCTCCTCCTTCCCCTTCTCCTCCTTCTTCTCTTTCTCCTTCTACTTCTTCTTCTTATCCTCCTCCTCCTTCGTCTTCTTCTTCTTCTACTACTACTTCTCCTTCTCCTCCTTCTCCTTCTGCTTCTTCGTCTCCTTATTTTCCTCCTCTCCTCCTTTTCCTTCTTCTCCTTTTTCTTGTCCTTCCTCTTCTTCTTATTCTTCTTTTTTTCTTCTCCTTCAGCTCCGAACCAGTCTTCACAGCCGAACCGACTCGGTACCGCGCCAGTTTGGCTTGGTACAGCCTGAATTGGGCGGTTTGGGCTGGTTCGGCAGACCATGCTTGATGTGTTTCACTTTGGTTGATTATTGAACTTAAATATCATATTTTTATTATAGTAAGTCTGCTCAATGTGCTAAATGCTCCAAGTCACCTTTATGGAATACTTGATGTGTTCAGTTTGGTTGACTAATGAACTTAAGTATCATATTTCATTATAGTAAGTTTGCTAATAAAAAAATGCTATGCTTCCATCAATTAGTCATAAAATTTTATTAAACTTTGATGTGTATGTGGTGTTATAGGGACATCATGAATTGGATGGAAATTGCTTTCCTCAAATGCTTATGAACAAGGTTCACTGAACCGGTACCAGAGGTTGTACTGGCCGACGACTGATTCGGCATGACATGGGTCCATAATGTGCCATTCTGGTGTGTATCAAAACAAAGAGAGTCAGCGAAGGATAGAGGAAAAGAGAGAGAGAGGGAGCGGAAGGGAGAGGGAGAGGGGAGAGAGAGAGTGCTCGAAAGCTTTTGTTGGTCATTGTTGGAGAAGGGGTGGGAGGGCGGGAGAGGGAGAGGAAGGGGAGGCCCTTGGCAAACCCTAACCCTAGCGACGCATGGGCGTGTGAGAGAGAGAGAAGGGGGAGGAAACTTACCGGCGATTCAGGGGGGAGAGGCTATGATCGTGAGCAGCGGGGGAGGGGATCTATCGAGAGATCATGAATTGAGCCGGCGTATAGTCGAAAGGTCGAGCCGGATGGGCTTTAAATCGAGGTAGAGGGTGTTTAATTGAATTGGAGCTGGTTCGGCCGATTTATCGAGTTACAGGGTGAACCATCTCTGTTCGGGACAGTATGGCCAACCGTGGTTATGAACACAGTTATGACTAATCTAGCACATATTATTTATTTGTTACATTTTCTTAAATTTTGATAACTTAAATTATATTTTCATTTTCGATGATTCTTTTGATATTGGATAAAATTAAAAAAGAAAATGTTCATGAATTTTTGTGCTTATTGAGTTACGATGCATTTTCTCTCTCTTAGTTGTCCTTTTGTTCTGAAATTCAACCATAGATGTTGACCAATAAATGAAGAATATGAAAATTTAATCATTTATAAGCTGACTAAGAATATATTCGTGATAATTCACAAATTTTTTTTTTTTTTTGATTTGGAATTGCTCCAATCAATATATCTTTTTAAGGGTCATGTCAAGCTCTTTGAAATTCCTTTGCCAGTCATAGTTCTCATCTAAGTTTTTATAGAACTTGCCTTTAATTTTACTTGGATCCAATTCAAAACTCTCCTTATCATTTAGCCTCCTTACAAATTTTTGTTCTACATGTCCGTCCCATGTTGGCCAATTATCTATGAATGCACTCAACAGCTGTGAGACTTGCACTTCATTCATTTCTAACAACTTTTTCTTTTTTTGATTTATCAGCGTTAATTCTTTCTTTTCTTTAACACTATTCCTGTTTGCATCTATGTTTTTGATTTCTGAAGCGAACTGATAATAGAAAATAAGCTGATGCTTCTAATAGAGAAATAACTCCACTAAATAATAGATAAACAAGGCCCTTTTCATGAATCAAAGCAGAGGTTAGGAGTAGATTCAATCCAGAACAGCAAAAGAACCAGTTACCAAGTAATAACAAAAAATGAGGTAAACTTTAGAGTACAAACAGTATTTCTTCAGATAAGTACCTGAAATCTGGACCTTCACAGATCGTAAAAGAAAGGGAAACAGCAGCAGATCGCAAGACCTCTCATTCACGATGCCTCCGTAGGAGGATTGGAAGGTGCTGTGAGCCGACCCAACAAAACCATCACTTCCAATACTTGATATTCTTTTTGACAGAGTAGCAACTTTGGAGAGAAACAGCAGAACAAAGAAGCCCCTTGAAAAAAAGGCCTCTCAAGTCCTGTTTTAAAGCTAGAGGCTTCTTGGAGAAGCTTCATGCCTCAAAAGTCAAACTTCTCACCTAACCCCACCTGACACCTTATGGCCCTTTTCCAAAAAAAACCCCCATAAATAACTACCATTACAAGAAACACCAGCAAACCAAAATGATCCAAATTCTGTCCCAAATAAGACCTGACCAGAGTGGAATACCATATAATGAAAATACCTGTGAACAGGACAGATCATTAGAACACCCATAAAACTCTACTTTGACCCATACAATAGTTGTATTTACAATTGTTATTTTGTATCAATTTCCCATCATATTGACCATGCAGCATTACTGGCCTTAGTGTGGTCCAAACACATGAATCTTGAAAGCACATGGCCATTGAGGAACACCATTTATGTTCCCCCCAAGAAAGCAACCCCATTTAAGCATCTGTTACTTGATATATTCCACTTAAGTTGCAGCAGATATGCCTTCATCAATTTTCCTTCCACTCATAGGGTTATGTAAGGCCATTGATTTCAGTCATTGCCTCTTTTTAATTTCTCTCCACCAATTTGTATTGCATGTATCTGTTACAGTTCTGCTTATTTTGTGAGGAAGGATATGCAGAAGCTTGCAATAATATCAGAGGTGGCCCTCAATAAGAATACTTGGTGAATGAGAATTTGCAAAGCCAAACCTAACTAGTTCAGAAAAGGCTATGTGGTTATACTTACTTCTGCTTATTTTGTTTATCCTCAAGGTTTCTGCCCTTAGGATTTGTTTGCTTACTGAAGAAGCCTGAATGAAGTCTTTTTTTCAGCTTTATTCAGGTTTATACGGCCAAACAACTTTTCAGGAACCTGAACAAAGATGCAATAATAAGGGCTTTTGTGGGATTCTGTCATTTTTCATTCAATGTGCTTTGCTTTTGTATGTTTGATATTCAGCTGATAATGTTTCAAAGTTTTACTTGGTAATCAAGATGGAAATGTACGATCAAACTGATTGGCTGCAATGGGTTTATTATACAGTGGTTATTTATTTTAGACAATTCTTTTGTTCTGCGCAAATATCATCATACAACTATTACTTTGTTAATAGTTCTTATTTTTATTGCTTAAGGTGGATTCCTGTAATGCTTGTCATGCTGCATAAGGTTGTTATCTGTCATAGAAAGTATGTTTTTTTTTACTGAGTAGTTTATCAATCTTATACTGTCTGTTAAACTCAATTTTGTATTTAAATCTCATTTCTAAATATGTGTTATGGGGGGCTAGGTTATGGCAGGTTCTGGACATCTGCAAACATTTCGATTATTGAGATACCTTCGTGGTCGAAGATCTGCAGATGGGCATATAAATTATGGAATTCAGATGGCAGTAAGTTTGACATGTCTTTCATTTTTCTAAATAAATAAATAAATGCACGTATCCCTTTATAGTATTTGGGTATTTCATACTTTGTTAAATATTTTTAGTTCCACTTTATTGAGCGTCCTTTTTGGGGGATTGTGACCTGGTCCACTTCATTCTCTCATCAATCTCCTTTCTGTTTATTTCGTGCTTTATCTTAACTTTTGAAGAAACATCACAGTTAGCCTTAAGGATAATATATAGTTTTGTAACTTTTGGTTCGTGTATTTTGAATGCTCTTATACTTTTAATGTATATAAAGACTGCAAGACACTTCTATAACCTAAAGTTCTATATTCTGTTGCCCATTTAATTTAGGCATCAATATTTGGTAGGTAAAGTTACCAAATTCAGGTTAATGGTGCCAACAAACATCTCATGCAAATATTATAATTAAAGGTAATGAAGCTTTTTGCATTAGTAGGCCTAGATAAATGCGGGCAAACAAACATGTGCGTGCCAAATATTATGGTGGCAATAGGTTAAATGTAAATTTGTCAAATATAGTAATGGTATATTTTTCTTGTGTTGTTTCCAAGTTGAGTTGCTTCCTGTCTCCGGTCTATACCATTTATTTTGGAAATCAAGCTTTGCAAGTCAAATTCTTACTCTGTAGAATTTTGTAGTCTCCAATGTGAGATGTCATATATGATTTTTACTCTTGAATACTAAACTGGAAAAAATTCTTGAACATGTGAATCATTAATTTGGACAACACGAACCGCTGGTTGAAATTCATTAAGTATGATCATGTGAGTCACAGTGGCTTTTATCTTCTTCCCATGTGAGCTTAGCCATGTGTTGGCATTTGTGTGAGAAAAGGATTAAAACTTATTCTTGAACTTCTACATTATGTTTTGTTTTATTGCCAATGTACAAGAATATCGTCAAGCAAATATGATTCCTCACATCAGACAAGTTTAAACTCTGGTTCATGTTCATTAAACTAGATATTGTTCTCCTGAGTTTCTTAATGTATTGTAGGTAAGCTTGGCCATTGGATTCTTGTTTCTTGGTGGTGGTATGCAAACCTTTTCAACTGGAAACAGTGCGATTGCTGCATTGTTGATCACTCTCTACCCTCGACTGCCTACTGGACCAAATGACAATCGTTGCCACCTTCAGGTATCCGAGGCTTTTCTGTGTTAAAAGGTTCATCAACTTTTTCATCATTCTCCTCATTAACTAACTTATTGAGGTGATAATTATTCTAGGCCTTCAGGCATTTATATGTAATTGCTGCGGAATCTCGTTGGGTACAAACAGTAGATGTTGATTCAGGTCTGCCTGTTTATTGCCCCCTCGAAGTGACTGTCAGCGAAACAGAACACTATGCTGAGACTACCTTTTGTGAAGTGACCCCCTGCATTCTGCCAGAACGCTCTCTGGTATGCATCTGAAAATCACCTTAGAAAAGTCACAACTTGGGTCTCTTGGGTCCTCCATGAAGTGGAAGCTTTTTGCAAAATCAATTTCTTTGTGAAAACACTAGAAGTAGTAAATTCTGCATGAGATTATTTAATGTAGCATTTGGAAAGAGAACCGTGTATAACTTGGTCTGCCCCATGGACAAGTTTGGATAATTCCCTTCAAAAACAAATGAAGATCTTGGATGCATGTAGAAAAATATGTATCTATAATTTCTAGATGCCAATTGGTAAAGTTATATACTGATTGTAATGATGTTCGTTCTGCTGACAGTTGAAGAGTGTTCAAGTTTGTGGGCCTAGATATTGGCCTCAGGTTGTAGAGCTTGCACCTGAAGGTATGCAAGTGGGGAAATGTCCCTTTTTCTTAGGCTCTATTTTCTCATTGTAAACAAATTTTTCAGTGCTAATTTTCGTGTCTTTGGTGTTCTCTTGAAAAGATAAGCCTTGGTGGAGATCGGGAGACAAGAGTGACCCTTTTAATGGTGGTCTGCTATATATAAAGCGGAAAGTTGGGTCTTGTTCTTATGTGGATGACCCAATTGGATGTCAGTCTTTGCTTTCCCGGGCAATGCACAAGGTTGGAACTAATTGCTAGTTCCCCCCTCCAGATATCTTGCTATATTATTAAAGCATCATTCCTGGTTACAGGTTTGTCATGCATCGGAGTTGTGCAGTCCAACCACAGAAATCGACAGTAACTGTGAGCCTGGTTCCTTTAAGGTTGATCAGTTGGTTGGTACGTTTTCTGCTGATCCAAGCTTGATAGCTTTTGCCCAACTTTGCTGTGACTCCTACTGGAACAACAGGCAAGCACCTTGCCTTCTCTTGATCTTTTCAAATTGTTCACTGGTAATGACTATAAATTGAAATCTTTTCTTTTGTTTGATGAACTTATCTTGGGAGCATTCTTTTTGAAGTGTATTTTTTGCAGTTTCAGTTGTAATGTATTTGATTTTGAACATGCAATGAAAAGACTTATTGGCTTAGATTCATGTATTGCCATGTCAGCTGAATATTTATGGTACTATTACTACCTTTACTGAACTTGCAACTTTAATGACAAGCTAAAGTAGAAGAAGATATTTCAGTAGCAGGGACAACCTGGATGCAATTATTATGGGCTAACACATTTAACATACAAGAAACACATGCATATGGACAGCACCTGCATCTCCAAATTTCCTTCCAAATTGATGATGGATCATATATCTATAACTAATGCAATTGGAACCATGTGCTTTAGTAAACGTTATCAGAAGGCAGCAGTTTACTTGCTGAAAGAAGAATAGCTAGCAATTGATGGGAAGTCACATGGCTGGCTATCTGCTTGGTCTGCTTGTCATGAATGGGATTGCTGATACTATAGGTTCTATTTTTGTTTTATTGTTGAAAGCATGATGCACATCTCTTCAAGCAGGATTGGAGCCAAATAATTGCAGAGGGTTGATTTGTCATTTCATGCGCTTGACATCAATGTGGAAGTGGCAAAATACTGCTTGGTTTTTCATGAGAATGTACGGTCTTAGAATTTGCCATTGTCATGGATGATACTTGGGGGTCTCCAACCCAGTTAATGTTGAAACCATGAAGGTCTAGAGGGCATGTAAGAAGATTGCAAGGATGTCTGCCACAAATCTGCAGAATGCAACATAGTGAATAGCATGAGGAGAATAAACAAATTGCCATATGTTGAGAACCTCAGATTAGTTTTAGAGAATTGAATGTTTAGGTGTTAGAATATACTTAGAAAAGGGCATGGCGAAATAGTCATCACCAAAGGTGTATACACCACATCTTGACACCTGGGTATCACCCTGCATGTGGTGGTTCTGGGATATGATTTGAGGAGGGGTTCCAAGTCTTAAGCCAAATAGGATTGGAAACTTTTTTATCATGTGGTCTCACCAAGGATAAGGCACTTGATAGGCTGAAGCAGCAAACACTGTATAGGTAAGTTGACCAAGTTAGTTTGAAGGTACCTTAGCATGGAGCATCATTATATAGGCTGAGAGAAACGGCCAAGATAAATTATCATGGGTAGGTTGAATTAAAATCAATTGTGAGACAAAATTGATTGACCATGGTTATCGATCTGACAAATAATACAAGATCTGGCCATTTGGGTGAACGTGAGTGATCCAGGAGGATTACCAGACTCGATGTGGACCACTTTGGGCACCACAGTTAGGGCTGGATAGGGTCTAGGAGTGAGGGTCGTCACATTGGAAAGCTGAATTGTGAGCCAAATTTTTGAAGGCTATAACTTGGCTGTACGATATCTAATTGAGATTTTTTTTTCAAATTGGGTAATTTTTCGAGCTTTATGATGTGGCGCCACACCCTGAAGGGTGTGACGCAACTGACGATCAGGTTCGAATTTCATTTGGATTCCAAAATAGGCTGGTTAATCTGATTTTTTTTTCGGAAAAGACATTGATCGGAAGTACCTCCCAGTTTAGGAAGAATTAGATGGAGCAATAACGGGTAAAGCTGATGTAGGAGTCGGGATCTATCTTCTGCAGGATTTTAGCTTTTTTGTATTTATTTCTACTAGCCATGTCTATTTTTAGAAAGCTAGCCCTATTCGAATTAAGAGAGGAATCCGATTTGAATTGTGTACGGACGGACCTCATTATTATAAATAGAAGCTAGGTACCTCAGTTTTTGAATCATTAATGAAAGAAAAGGAGATCCAAACTCTAATTTTGCCATTTTTATCTTTATATAAATTTTTTTTTGAGAGATTCAAGTTGAGCAGGTTGAGGGAATTCTTTGTTCTCCCTGATTGGATTATTGAGTTATGGAGGAAAGTTGGCATCAGTTGCCAGAATTGTTAGAAGCAAAGGATAGACATGGACTATTGTTGCTGGATTGGTGGTTGCTGTATCGTTTGTATTCTAGTATAAATAGTAGATTGTAATCTGTTCTAGGAACCTTTTTGCTACTCAAATAATTGGACTTTATCTTTATCTTTAATTTACAATTACTTTTATCATTTATAGTTCCTTTAAATTTATTTTATTTTACCTTTCGAATTTCTTATTTTTAATTTTTGAGTAGGAATTTAGTTTACTAGTAGTGATAAAGTATTTCATAGCCCCAGCTACACCTTGCTTTTCATCCTCCTCCTAGGCGGTGTAATAGTTGCGAAAGTCCTTGAAGGTCAAAGTACCTGAACTACGCTACTATCATCATCGTAGGCCTCTTTTTATCTTCTTTCGGGCTATCTAGATGCTGGGGGCATGCCTACGTGAATGCTTAATCGAGCTATCAGTATTTTTATGCCTCGCTCACCTGTTGATAGAGTAAGGTGTCAACACAATGTCTGTTGGATCTGTATCGAGGCTTGTTTTGGCTAGCACCTGGTTCAGTATAGTATTGGTGCGTATCGTACTGCGTACCGTACCGTGCTGGGATATACCAAACCAAGGAGAGGGAGAGGCAAGAGAGGGAAGCAGGAAGAGGGGCTTACTTGGGCATCGATTGACGTTGGTTGGCATTGATTGGAGCAAGATGAAGGGCCAAGCAAGCAAGATGAGGGGTCGAGTGAGTGATATGAGCGGCTGACCGATTGATGCACACAGCGGAGCTTCGAAGCTCTGATCGTGGCAGCTGGGTGGAGAGAGAATGGAGGGTCGAAGGGCATCAAGGGGGGCTCAGAAGGATTTTAAGGGATCAAACCGTCTCGATTGCTTCAACAATCCCGATTCTTGACCGGTTTGGTTCGGTATGGCTTGAACCGTTGAGTTTGGGATTGTTTGGCATGCCTTGTCTTTATTACTATTGCACGTGGGCTAGCTGGTGCTAGTAGGTACAAAGCAGCATTAAGTCTTTTGAAATGTACCCTGCATGCTTTTAAATACCATGGGACTGGGCCATCCCTATTTTCTATAGAACAGGATGCCCTGTATGGCATGATGGATATCCCGTCCCATCCCAATCTATTTCTTGACTCATCCCGTCTTGACACTCTAGATGGTGGAACACCCTGTCAACCTATTGATATTTAAAACATTGGTACCTTGTTTATGTTCATCCAGTTTTATTCTTTTGTTAAGTCAACTCCTTGGATTATAATCTCTCATATACATGTGTTTGTGCACAAGGGCACAAGGCTACAAGTGTTGTTTACTGGTCCGATGCCAGCTGGGCACGGGCACGGCATATGGCATGTGGTAGTGCTATGTGTCACTGTAATGATATGTTCTGGCCCATACTGATTAGAGTGGATACAACATTTTAATCCTTGCACAGGAAAACTTGTATATTTAATCAATTTATTTTGTAAATTGCAGATCGGATGCCGATTTCCAGGAGTTCTGCTCGCAAGTACTATTTGAGTGTGTTAGCAAAGACAGGCCAGCTCTCCTACAGGTGCTTTATGGCTTTATTGAATCTTTTCTCATTTGTTACCTTCTTATTCAACATTGATGCTTCAGGGAGCTGATTATTCATGATGGTGTATACAGGTCTATTTGTCATTGTACACGATGATTGGATCAATGTGGGAACAGGTGAAAAGTGGTGCTCTTGTTTTTCAAGATTCACTTTTTCTTTCCAGTTTAAAAGTAAGTACTCGTAACTTTATCTTCTCTTGTTGAAAACTCTTTCTGAAACTAAGGACAAAAAGGTTTCAAAGATAGAAAATGTTCATGGAAGCTGCAGCGTTAGTTTGAACAACCGATAATGTGAATTTGAAAATATGAAAAATGAGTGACCTTGGTAGAGTGAAAAGCTTACCGCTCTCTTAGATAATCCTGAAGCAATACCAGGGTACTGCTTTCATTTCTATGAGCTTAGATGGTTCATTTATTTCTTCTGTATGAGTACAGCACCTTATATCTGCACTTATTATGAAATTCTTGTTTACCGTAAGTTTTTCTTGTGATATTTACTGATGATGTTCCCATGACATCAATCGCTAAATGTTAATTCATCTGGCTTAGTTTTTTTATTTGTTTTAAATCAGCATTTCAGTTGTCATTTTATTTTGATAACTGCAACTTTACTAGCATAAATTAATTTAGAAATGTCTTTTGTTGATTCTAACTGTAACTATATGTACTGATGGGAGATTTTGTTGCATGTCATCCTGTAGCTTGCACTAGCGTACAATGAGGCTTTGATCAGTGGCAAACTGTCTTGTAACGGAAGCGGCATCATTCAGTTAACATTCATGGAATCCATCAGGAAACGCATTGAAGAGATTCTGGCAAATTCCAAAATGCTCAGGCACAACTTTCTCGTCTATTTAGATTTGGGGAAGTGGCCCAATAACCAAATTGATGGGGATTGGATGGATGCTGTGCATCTTTCTTGGTATCTTCTTTGGTATGACATACCACCTCCTTATGTTGTGAAGTCAGCAATTCGGAAGATCAAGCTAAAGACTCCCATATCTTTGTCCATGGTTCCTTTTCTGCATCTGTTACTGCCAACAACTCATGCCAAAGGAATCACTGAGATTGACAAATTTATTTCAAGAGGCTGAAAACTTCTTAGAGCAGGATGGTTGTGCATCGCTGAAGGAACAAATCTTGTCTGGTTGTTCAGTTCTGTCTCGATGTTATGGCAAGTAGTTCTTCATGAGCCTTCTGTTTCATAGGGTGGAAACTACTAGTTCTTGTCTATCATATGTTCAGCCAAATTATCAAAGCCATGAAAAAAGGTATAGAGAGCTGGTTCGGCCAACATTCTGCATCATTTAATTTGCATAAAACGACTTTCTTTATTGCAGCTGGTGAAATTGTACTCTTCTGTAAATTAAACTGCCTCCTGGCGTTGATTAAACTACTGAATCTATGATATTGAATGCACTCAGCTTTTTCACACCTTTGTAATCAAGGTCCGCCGTACTGGTACCGGTCGGCGTACCGGTGGCCGGCCGGACCGGTACGGTACTGGTCCGGTCCGGTCCGTACCGGCCGGTACCGGTGGTTTCAAAAACCACAGCGCGCGGCGCTGTGGTTCTAAAAAAAAAAAATATCGTACCGGCCGGTACGAGCTCCGAACCGGCCGGTACGGGCCCGAACCGGCCGGTACGGGCTCCGAACCGGCCGGTACGGGCCCGAACCGGCCGGTACGGGCCCGAACCGGCCGGTACGCACCCGTACCGGCCGGTTCGGATAAAAAACCGGGAAATACCGGTTTTTTATCCGTTCCGGTACCGGTCTAGGACCGGACCGGTACGTACCGGCCCGTACCGGCCGGTACGGGCCGGTACGGCATTCCATGTTTGTAATTAATATTGCTAGTATTTTCAATTTTCCTAGTCTACTTGGTAATCATTTAGATGATTATATCACCTGAATATGACTACATGCTGGTTCATCAAGGTATAGTCACAAAATCCTGTGTACAACCAATTAGTGAATGAAAGAAATGACAGATTGATACTGGTTTCTAATATTTCAGGCAACTTACTAGAAGAATTTCAAGGACAAAAATTGCTTTAAAGGTATGATGTTGATATTGGGCAACAATATCCTGGGTGTGAGTATAATTATTTGCATCGTAAATACTAAATAGGAGGATTTTGAGGAGGATATATGATAAGGTACATATGTTTGAAGTTAGAATAGAAATGTATGCTCCTTGTAGAATAGAAATGTATCAAGTAGGTAAATACCATTTGTGTGAGCATGTCTCATGCAGGTACTGTTGTATTTGATTATTCCTGTTAATTGATTGTTGATCATGCGAAGGAATGTAGAGACCGGAGCTATAAAAAAACATAGAATTGACACTTGTAAATAAGTAAATGGATCGAATAATTTCAGTCTAATTTGACTTAGAGCTCTTATGAAATGCTTCACCACAGATTGCTCAGATGGCTGTAGTTCATTAAGGACCCAAAAGAAGCTAGTCAGGATACAAACATTTATGATATACAGAACTATAAGTACCTGTAGAGCAGGGTTCCCAACCTTCTCATAATACTTAATTCTATGCTAATTGCGTCTTGATTCAGGGTGTCACACCATGATTAATTGTGGAGGCATGTTCTGCCTGAGTAATCAGCAAATCCTGCCTATGAATATGCAACCCTTAGTGATGGAGCATCTAAATGTAAAAGTCAGGGCTATGCTTTCTAGATATTTTTAGTATTGATTTAGGTTTCACTTAGTGCTTTTAGTGTGGATATGACTTGCCTATTTTCTTTTTCTTAAATGAAGGATGAATAAATTACTCTTGCATTGCCCCCATTAGGTTAATAGTCTCAAAAATGTCGACAATGCAAAATTTTAGCTTTTGCGTGTCTATAATTTTCTCCTACATTTCTAGGTTTGTTTGTTTTTCTAGAGCATTTTGTTTCATACAAATGTATCTGAGTTGTCAATAGGGTTTTGTAATGGTTTTCAGTAACATCAAATGCAGCTGACATATTGGATATCATGGATTAACTCTTTACAAGGTTTCGGGATTCATAATTTTTTGAGGCCTGCTGAATCCGTTATGTGGGAGGTCGGAGTGGACTCGTAAGATGAATGTGGAAGGAACTAAATCTGATGGATGAGCACCAACTTGATTGTACCTTGTAAATGATGTTTGTGTGATGTTTCTAGTAGGATCGAAGGCAAAAGATTTGGATTAATTCTAAATCCTGCATATTACCAGAATTATTATACGATAGAATACTGAGGTAAAAGAATTACAAACAGTAATATTTCTGACAAAATTCGTATTAGTTTGTAGGTACTGCCATAATAGATGGAAATTAATGCTGGTATAGATGTTTCTTGGACATAATTGACAGACGAGACAAAGAAATATCAGCAATATATGGAAATCAACATGTGATGGAAAGTAGTTTGAATTGTGTCTACTGTAATATGAGAAATGTCGGAAAAGCCTCAAGGAAGCACTGAAGAAACAGAACAATTTTCTACATAGATAGCAGAATTTGGGTATATCGCTTATTGGATCTGTTACCCAAGTCACTGGTTGTATACTCCACTTATTTGCAACTCTGTTTCTCAAGCTTATTTTTTATGAAATGATGTCAGTTTGCAGTACTATTCATTTTTGTGGTAAAGGTGCATGGTTGGAATGTCACGTGATTTTGTGACTAGGGATACGTCGCTGAGAATGAGCCCCAAAAGCTGAGGTTTTTGCTGCAGTTTCAGAAAAAAGGTGCAGAAATCCTATCATTTGTAAATTGTACATCATCTTATCTGAGATGAGACCGAGTCGACAGGTAAATTTCTATTTATCAATTATGTTTATGTTTTTCTGTTTGTGTTGCGCTAATCTACTTCAAAATCAAAAAAAATACTCTTTTGTTCAAATTCAGGAACTTGTCATGAAAATTTTTTCCACGTAAGCAATGTACTGGTTTGGCTATACTGATTTTTTCTTGCACAATTGGCTTTGCTTTCTAATTTCTGTGACAGCCGAACATATGAAAGGTGGTGCAGTAGAATAAGAATTGGTTGCACCTGCCAATGCTAAAGTTACCATCTTCTTCAGGGACATGCAATAATTATGAATTTTGCATTGGATGCACCAGACGGTAGAAATCAGTAAATCCGTTTAGTTGTTGGCTGGGTCCCAAATTGTTTATCTGGTGATAATATAAATTAGGTGAGTTTAAGTGTGATTGCTGCTCCTTTTCTCTTTCATTTACAAGTTCCCGTGGCCATTTTCATGTCTGTTTTCTTTTTAAATGACGCTGAGTTGCAGATAAGAGTGATGCCACCCTCCACTTTCCCCTTTGAATTCTGAGGCCCAGGAGAGCGGAAGGGAATATTGGATTAGACGTTCATGGCAAGGCACGTGTGTAGAATACATGAAATTATTATTTTAGGGAAAAAATCACAGAAGTGGGCTGAATTTGATCCAATATCGCCTAATTAAAACTCAAATTGACCACCCCAAGACGTAGTTGACTAATTGGACCTTGTCTACCTAAACTAAGCCTACTAAATCCCCTCCATCCATTCAACTTGAACCACTCTTCATGTTCCGTTCCAGTGACAGGACTTCAAGAAATGTTGGGGATGTTCTTCCAAATATGTTTCACAACTCAATCCTAAGAGTATTCCACGTCCGGATGTTCATCTAAACAGATGACGAGACTTGTGTAACCGTACGATGTTTATTTTTTTTTCAAAACGTTTTTTTTTTTTAAGTTCGCAGTTATTCTCCTCTCCAAGTGCAAATGAAATATACAATTAGAGGAAGCCATGTGTCACAACCAACAGCGTGGCGGTGGCAGCCATCATATCAACAGGCGAACGCCCTCTCCAGTCCGTTCCGAACGTCCTAATAATATAAGCTCTCTCTTCCATGCCATTAGCAGTCTGCCACGCCACCCCCAGATGTTCCCAAAAATACGAACATTTAAAAAATAAAATCATCAAAGGGGAAAGAAAAGAAAAGAAAAGAGGAAGTGTAACGACAAAAAAAGAGGCATGATGGATCAGATGCGCCAAGGGCTGGAGGCGATGCGGGCGTAGAGGAACTCGTTCCAGATGTCCGGGAGGCCCGGGAGGCACCAGTGGATGCAGTCGGCGTAGGTGGCCGGGTCCGCCTGCTGCTCCGGCGTCAGCAGCTTTCCCTGCCGCAGCGTGTGGACGGAGGTGTGCGCGTCCTTCCGGAGCTCCGACAGCGCGGTGATGCTGAGGAACCAGACCGGCACCTTCCTCATGGACCTCGTCACGTTCGTCGCCACGTCGAATAGCCGCCAGTCCGTCCCCACGTCCAGCGCGTGCGGCAGGTTCGTCACTGGTTGCGTCTCCTGTGCGCACTTTATCCCGTTTGGGTTGTCCCACTCCTCGCTCCTATATATATTTTATATGCATCATACAAATCATCATCACCATCACCATATACGACAGCTAATCTAATCTAATCTAATCTAATCTAAATGATCTGTAGCCCTTTATGGTTGATTATGATGACAATGATGTAAATTAATTATGAGATCGCCAAAAGCAACCAAGCGCGGCCTACAGACAGATTATTTGCTTCGAGACAAAACACTTTAGTATCAGGACCTGAAATGGTTGCTAGCTAATTACGATAGAATATTTGGCCAGAAAGGTAGCGGGTTATTGGAGTACGGTTATCACGTTAGAAATTGTAAAAGTTATAAAGTGATTTATATGAGTGCTGGGTGGGCCCTGGGGTTTGTTAGAGGCCTACATATAAAGGGATTCTGTTTTTCAACAGCAAGTCGCTTTTTCTAGGTTCTTGTTGAGGTGAAATCGCTTTTTCTAGATGATGGTCCTTGGCTTCTTTTTTCACTCATGTCGCCTTTAACCATAAATAATTCGGTAACAGTCTTCTGGGGTATCCCCTAACTAGTAACAATGGTGGTAAGATTCTCCTAGCTACAGATGCCGCCTGGCTAGCTGGCCCTGACATCCAGGGCAAATCGATTTGGACGTCGGCTGGCGAAGGAAACTTGTATTCCCATCCTGCCATCTAAATCATAAAAATCCATCAACATTGTGAGGGCTTTGGACCACGAAGACGGGTCCAAGTTGGCTGGCCAAGGACACGGACGTCGTATACTAGAATTCTAAGATCTATCCGTCTTATTAAAAGAAAAAAAAAAGAAAAGTTAGTTACGATCCAGTGTCCCTATGTGAATGGTCGAGTTATTCTTCTTCCCCGCCCGCCAAGAGGAAGGAGAAAAAGAAAGAGGAGGAAGATGCGGTGGTCCTTACTTGATATGGTTAGGAGACATGCTCATGAAGAACACCATCGTTCGCTGGGGATCCACATTCTTTTCCACCCACTTAGCCCATGTCTTGAGGACCCTCCTGTAGGCTTTAGGCCGGTCTACCTCATCATACTCCGTTGCTCCCTCGTCGAACGACCCTCGCCTGTTTGCTCCAGATTAGAGACATCCACCATCAGGACATGAAATTGAATTTACTCCTCAGCTAATTAAAATACTCACAGGACTTTCATGTTGAAGGTGTTCATCCACCAGATGTAGGTATTGAAGATGAGGTAGTCCACTCCCTTCCAGTTCTTCCCGTGCTTGTTGATCGATTCCGGCATGATGATCCGGTTCTGAATGCTGTGCAAGTTTGGATCGTCCGAGTTCGATTCCACCAGGAACGGCGCCCAGTAGAACTCCACCGCTGCATCGTACTCCTTCACATTCCGAACAATTAATCCAATCAGATTATTTTCGCGGCAGCTCGTCGTCGTCGTCACAGTTTTAACGCAAAACCAGTTTGTTACCTCGACTCGGAAGACATTGAGCGAGCCGTTCTTCACAAGCGTCTTCTTGCCCGGAATACCGCCGGACTGGGCCAGGCACACCATGGACTCCCACTGGTTCCGGTTCAACGAGTCCCCCACAAACATCAGCCTCTTCCCCCTTAGCCTCTCCAAGAATATCCTCGCATCGAACCTTAATTTCAAATCAGACACACCGAGACCCAAATAGAAATCCTCAAATTCAGATGGCACAACCCAATTAACCATGCCCTTTGAATTAATTGAACCAAAAAAATTCAGAACACTCACCGAGGCAGGTTGCAATCCCGAGGCTGCCACCGCCACTTCTGGTGGGTATCGTCCTTCCTGCCATTCCTCATGCACGTAACCTGCTCTGTGAGGAACTCGCACTCGTGCTCCTTGTAAATTGGGCTTGTCACGTTGTCGTACACCCACTGGCCGGTGAACAGGTCGCACCCCTCCGGCACGCTCACCACCGTTCGCTCCAGGACCACCGTCCGATCCTCCTTGACCTCCGCCTCGCCCGACCTCTCCTCGTCTTTGGCCTTCTCCTTGGGCTCCGGCTGGGCCACTCGCCCCTCGCGGGCCTCCTGCTTGATCACCGGCAGCCGAATCCCAGGGCCGTTCTCGTCCTCGAAAACCACCTTGGTGCGGCGACTCTTCTCTAGCTCGTCTTGGCGGCGGGGTTCCACCTCCGTCGTTGACCTCTCCGTGCTCTTGGGCTGGCCGCTTGGTTGGTGGTTCTCCGCCTGGGGGTCTTCTTGTTGGGTGGAGGAGAGGTCTTGCTGCTGGTGGGAGACGACCTCCTGGGACTTGGCTCTGCTTCTGGAGGAGAAAGGGAACTCGGCGATGGACTTGACGTCCTCGTTGTACATGAACAGGGCGAAGAGGAAGACCGAGAAGACGACAACGAAGATCGAGAGGTTGCCGTTCTTCCGGCCATTAAACGCTGCTTGCTTCATCATGAACGGCTCCGGCGTGAAAATAGACGACGACTTCCGGCGAGCGAAAAGCATATCGGAGAAGGAATTGGAATTCGGAGGTTTTTCTTTTTCTTTTTTGAGAAACAGGAATTCGGATTTCGTTTGAAGCACGATAGGGCGAGGGAGAAGATGGAGGAGTGGATATAGAGAGAGGAAAGGAGTAGGTTTAAGGGTGGGGACTGGGGTGGTTCGGTGGGTTGAGGCTTTCCTGAGGGAGGAGGTCGTCTAGTTTGGATGGTGAGGCTTCCCTTCCTACTCTTTATTCAGGCCCCACTAGAGGCTAAACGGAAAAAAGTAAAAACTTTATTTAAGACTCTAGTTGATGAAGAAGGTGATCGGGTCAAGGAGTAACATGTAAGCTTGTGGAAAGGGGGAGTTCTCTTTATTTGGTGGGTGTCTTGGTACAGGAAGCAGCGGAGGCCGTAAAGTTTCGAATTTGTTTATCGTTGGGTGGAAAGGAGCTATCTGTATGATTGGATTTGCTGTGTCGGAAGCAAGTGGAGTGGGTGGATCCATGCAATGTTCATCAAGCCATGCATGGTCCCTCTATATTGGATGCCTTGGGCTCTCCTTCGGTTGGGATATAAAGCATCCACTTTTATGCGGAATTTTTGTAATTTGTACTCCCAAGCCCCCAGCTTTTATTGTGTGCTTATATACTTGGAAGAATGGACGAATTAGGGATATAAGTCTATGGGTTAGGTATGGACCCAGAGTGGGTCCCAGCTCTCTAGTTGGTACCCGATGACCCGACTTTTTCCCATAATTAAGTGGCTGATCTGTGCCTTTCCTCTTGACTGATGTTCGTATGTATGTATACAGGCACATACATTTACAGACGTGTATATATATACGTGTGTGTATTAAAAGAAGAAATATGTAAAACTCATCTAATTTTTATTGACATAATAAAATGTAGTGAATGTAGGATTTGAATTCAGGTTTCTTGCAATAACAAATCTCGCTATAGTCTAAAATGCTCTCATATGAGTTGATGGTAGTTTTTCAAGAAAAAAATGGGTTGACGGTATACTTAAATATGGATTTCTTTTTTTTTGGTACAAAATATGCGCCATATACTAAAAAGCAAATAATTGAATATGGTTTAATGTGATATACCCCAAAGGAGCTTGGTATTGCTAGTCAAAGGATTAAATGATAGAAGAGTTGAAGAAAACTTTGATACTTTAAGGGCGTGTTTAGTTCACGACTGAAATTTGAGTATTAGGAAAGAGTAAGAATTGAAATTGAAATCTGCATTAAATTTGAGTATTAGGGAAGAGTAAGAATTAGCTTTGTGGGGATTGAGATGAGAATTGGAATGGGAATAGGATTTTCTTCAACCAAATAGCTGGAATGGCAGTCACTTATTTCTATTTCCATTACATAGTCCAACTTTCTCCAATAAAATATGCCCTAAAACGCATAGAATGGATATGATGATGTTCCAACTTTCAAATAGGGACCTCAACAAGAGTGCCAGTTGTATCATATACCGTGGAGCCAATTCTTTGGCCTATGAACCTGAAGCAGTCCATTCACTAGCTTATTCTCCCTAGGACGGACGTCACGGACCACATGGACTCAGACGTCGATGCCTATCAAAAAATGGTTCCCGTGCATTACAATTCAGAGTCATATATTTTTAAGTTGCTATCATTGAATCAAATGGTTCGGGTAGGAGGATTCTATCCAAGGAGATCATGGTCTTTGATGGCGCTACATAATATTTGACAAGTCAATTCTCCCTTTTGAGTAAAGAAGAGCTATTACTCCACATGTTCCCCCGAAAATAATGTAAGATATCAACATTTGACCACCTTCCATTATTCTCCGGGTGGCTACCAGATCCCAAGTCTATCTCCTCAAGTTTTCTTTTCTCCGGCGTCACCATCAAACATGTACTTCAAACTGTGCCCACACGCTTGCAGGCAGGCACTCAAAGTAAAGCAGCCCCGAACCAAACGCCTGCGAGAGCCACCAACCAAGCTCACCAAGTTCTGGAGTGGGACTGTGCATCGATGGATCGTAAAACTTAATAAATCCCAGCATAGAATTAATGGTCCATGTAGCTTTGTATTTGAACAAAGTAAGAACAAAGCAACCTCCTAACTCTGTACTCATATGCTTAATATATGAGGAATCACGCATTGGCTTGCGTGCATTGTTCAGGGATGGCTGGAGGGAAATCACTTTCTCTTCAAGTGAGAGCAAACACCAACTGAAGTTAAGAGGGTCTCTCCTGTTCCACCGGTTGTTTTGATAGAGATACCAACCCCCGAGGAATGTCGGTAACCGTTGAGTCTGTTCCCGTTCATTGAAGTATCCCATTCATGATGCATGAGACATCGGATGTGGTTGGTGGGGCTGCAACATATAATCTGATAAAAGATGAAGAGACTGTACGTAGTGGGTACCAACTAAACAGAGTAGAAACTCATTTATAAACCTAAACATATGTTGATTATGAGTAGGCTTGTTGTCAATAAAATACTGATGGTGGATGCATGCGATGGTACAGAGTCAGCTATGGGGGACTGCAGCATGTCTTTCCTAGTCCCTTCCTTCTGCTTTGCAATAGTCTCATATTTTTTTAGGTATGAGCTCAATTATATTTTAAACTGCAGATAGGAATTACATTAGACCACGAGTCCTAGTTCTATCGCCTCCCCCCACCCACCACACAGGAAATTACAAAGGAGACTCAATTTGAAATTTTAGATGCAAGATCATGTCCTATAGAGAATGTACTGTTTTGGATATTTCTCTCAGGAAGAATGCAGCACTGGGGTGGTGACTTATAACAACTCTCGCTTAAAATTTAGTGAACAAAAGACCAAGAATATTGATCTTTCATAGAACCAGCTTGAACTACATAATGGCAGTGATTACGTTTTAGATTGTTAGAACTCTCTGCACATCCATGAAATCTCCTAGAGAATGAATTCCAAAGTAACCTTGCCAAGAGTTTGCAACTCGTGTTAAGCAAGAGACCAATCCAAGACTCCAATCACAGGCATCCAGCGCCTCCCTTTCCAGTCACTTACTTTTTCTTCTTCTTCTTCTTCTTTTTATTTTTTGAAGTAAAGGGAGGCTTTTAGCGCGAAAAAAAAAAAAAAAAAAAGTAAAGGGAGGCTGAAACAAGCCACCCCAGCATTTACGTACTTTTTCTAATAGTTAATAGTTCAACTTTTTGAACGGCTTCCACTTAACCCGACTGGCCGGCCCCAGCCCAGACTCGATTTAACCGTGCCATCATTCACAATTACACCACTTTTTCCAGCCCTCTCATGTTCACTTGCTGCTCCACCTGTTGCAGTCTTGTACCAACCACGCTTTGGGATCTGCTAAAGTTGAATTGTTCTAAATTTAATATGTTGTGAGTCCTTTCTAGAGTGTAAAAGAACTTCCTAACTTCAACATTATTTTCTAGGCTAATGCTCTTCGAAGTTCCCCCTCTTCCGCGTAATACTTGTGTCATACTTATCCTTCCATATCAACTATAATCAATAAACTGTGATTCTTTCTGTTCCAACAACATCATAACTTCTCCTTGTTTACTATGAAATAACAACTCAAAGCAATCAATCTTGGTAGTCGCAATAGGAAAGCATCGGCCTCCATAGTGTGACAATCGATTTACCAGAATACTTGCAAAGAGAGACCCACATCCACCTGCTTTTAAGTCATGAGTTAGCTTTAGCATTTTATTGTGTGACCATTACCCAACAGATAAGCCTGAGGTTGACCTAGCACATATGCTCTGATAGTCTTAGTGAACTATATACTTGACCAAGGTTGTTGAGAACCAATTTTAGGTTTCACTAGCATACTTAAAAAGTATCTCTTCAATCCACTACTTTTTTGGTTTTCTAGACTCATGATATCGAGCCTCAAAGCTACCGCCAAACTCTGAATCATAGTATGCTTGAGATTTTCGAATCACCAGACCGTAGTTTTTTGCCATAAAAAAATGGAGAGCGGGTTGGGTGAATTACCTGGATTTGACATTTCACATAGTCGTTGATAAATATGCAAGAGCGGATTTTTGGTCCATGACCAACGTTTATTTATACGGAAAACCTGTTTAGGGTTTGGAGCTGCTGAATATTATTCATGGTGAACATTGTGTGGGGCTGATTCTTTTCTTGCTAACTAGTTTGTGGTTCCCTTTCACAGTTTATCACTCTTCTGTTTATTAACATGTAACCCGTTTTTTTTTTCAAAGAAAAAAATATTTTTAACATGTACATGATATGCATGAGTTGGGACTTGTCCTGGCAGTTATAACCCTCCACCTAGCAACCAAAGGTTCAGGATTTTTGGATCATTATAGAATGGATAGGTCTTGGTCCCTTTCTCTCAAGCAGGAAAGGGAAAAAAAAATGGTAACATGATGTGCTGCCTAGTTTGATTCTTAAATGAGAGAATAAGTTCATACGGTAATAATAAAGCGGGCCTTTTTACAAAAGGACCAAAGATAGATCCTATTTTAGAGGCCAGATTTTGGATGGCAAATCATCCAAGCACCTAATCTGATATAATATATCAAAGGAGGTTGTGGTAACTAGCATACTACTTTCCCTTGTAAACTGAATCCCAAATTTGAATTATCTAATACAGCTGGCTGCAAAAACTTACTGCAATTGAGGTACACGACTCACTGTGGAATGCTGAAAAGCGTCTTGCTCACCAGGGAGGCTGGTTTTAAGTGGTAGAAAAATCTCACTTGTATTCCTTTTTAGCCCATCAAAAAATTGCTATGTGCTCAAGTTGGAGTCATTGGGTTGCGGGGAATCTGCCTAAAATATAATTTGCCTGAGAACCCGTCCGTCCTGACAGAATGGATGAGAGCCAAGAGCAATACTCCCCATCTTTTTAATCAAAATCTGGCAGCCTTGTCCTTCTTAGGATGCACGAGCTTCAAAATTTGAGGGCTGATGAAATCTTTAGCCGAAACAAATCCATGCTCCCTATAAGCGGTGAGAGCCTTGCTCCAATTGGAATTGGGACCAGGCCAACAGTGAATTGGGCCAGAAACCCCTAGTGCAGCCCAAAGGCAGCTCGGCTGATCAAACACCTCGTCCTTCAGAGTCATGGATGATACTGACCGGAATTCAACCCATAAAATGGCATGTTATGCGGAGTAGATCAACCATGTCAGCTTAATATTCAGAACAAATATTAAATAAAAAATATTTAAAGGGAGTTGTCGGAAGAAAATCATAGCAAAAGAAAAAAATAGGGAAAAATTAACTACATTCCAAAAAACATTGAAATAATGAGTTTCGGTTCCTTGTAAAAAAGCCTCACAAAAGACGCTCCGCACACAAAGAGTAGATCAACCATGTTGGCCTAATATTCAGAACAAATATTAAATAAATAAATATTTATAGAGAGTTGTAGAAAGAAAATAATAGTAGAAGAAAAAAATAAAAAAATAAATATATTAAAAAAACATCAAAATAATGAGTTCCGCTCTCACGTAAAAAAGTCCCATAAAAGATGCTCTACACATAGAAATTTTTTTTTCCAACTCTCCTCCAAACTCCTCGTATCCATAAAACCATACTCTCTCTCCCACCATAAGATACAAATATCACTATCCCACTAAAAAAAATAACTATTTTAAAAAATTAATTAATTAAAATAAAAAATAATTATTTTAGATGAGTAATAAAATAAAATAAAATTAGAAATGTAATTTTAGTATGGCTAGAACAAGCAATGATACTCGACAGAGTCCTACTTCAGATGGTACAAGTTTTGCCCTTCGTCGATCCGATCAGTCTAATAATTTTTTGATGTACGGCAGCAATAGCATAGGTGGGGCAGGAACGAGTAAGTGTACGACCTGTAATCAAGTGTACGACCTCTTAAATGCTGTCGGATCCCAACAGTTTCTTTTTCTAGATAATTATTTTTGTCGTGTTTATGTCCTACGGAAGTGGCTCAGAGGCATCAGCAATAGTGGGAGCTTCCATCGAGAAAACAAAGAAAGACTTTATTATTTCAAAAATAAAAATAAAAATAATTATATACGATTTGAATGCATTAAAAGCATGAAAAATGTCGTGGACACTAATAATTAATCACCTAGTAAACGGTAACATTACTACTGCATGTATCCATATCAAACAAAATTTCTATTCTCTCATCCCTTGAAGGAAAAGTGGATGATTTTTGGTTTTTAAATTTAAAATGATCTGCCTTGGGCTAAAAGTGCAAATAAATTGGATCGAGCTGAATCATAAATGATACTGACCCAACTTAATTTCTTATTCAGGTCCTAATTTTGGACCCAAATCTAACTCAATAAAAAATTGGAACAGCTCGTATTGGATCTACGGCTATAATTTTTGACCAAATGAGTTATTTGGATCGGGTCGGATCAATATATAACCCGATTTCAATCCAAAAAATTCAAGTCTGGTCGGATCCGGTTCAAATAAATTTATGTCTCTTGCACTAGTATTGCTTGATGATTTTTTTTGGAAAGCTAGCTGGATGATGAGTAGAAGATGGTTTTCCAATATGAAAATTTAAATTGTTCATTGCCTAATTATTTTGTGGTGCTCCTACGGTTTAATTCTCTAACCTTCTAGATTGCTTTTAGCTTTTTTTTTTTTCTAGTTCCTTTTTGCTTCTGGGTACTCAGAGACTGAGTGATGCAGGGCTCAGATTGCCCTCTTGTTTGTAACCTTCTCCTTGTTATAGTTTCAAGACTGCAGCTCTATCACTAATTGAAGGTTCCAGAGAAGCAGATTTTTGGAACCCTTGGCTGAAGATGCCTCTGCGGCGTTTTTATAGAACAAAAAACATCTGTGAATGTGCCTTGTTGCGTGAGCTCAATTTTTAGTTTGTTGTGTTTTGTTGCTTCTCTTTCTTCCATGAGATGTTGGGAAATCCATGAAAAGTAGGACAATGGCTTCTTGTGATGATATGATAAGGTAGTTTGTGATTTGTCGGTGTTGTAGCTTACTTGGTTTTGGTTTGAAGCAGTTGTTGTGTCCGGCATGAGTTTCTTTCCTACTCGTCACTACTGCCACTTCTTGAATATCCATTTGTTTGACATAAATCACCCCCCAATGTAAGCACCAGAATCACTCCTCACTAATTTCTGTGATGGATCGGGTCAGGTCAGATCCGAATTTAGTAAATTCAGACCTGATCCCCAAAATCAAATTGATCAAGTCGGATGCAAATAGTAAACTCAAACCCGGCTCGAAAAATAAAATTGGTACAATCTTAGAACCCGATCTGGCTCCACGACTCCTTTAGCACGGGTCAGTTCAAGTCTAAGCGGTTGGGTTGGATCGGGTCATAAGTACCCATTTGCAGCCTTATCTTTACTACCCATATTTTATTAAAAAAATAAATATATTGCCCAAGAAGGAAAAAAAGTGAACAAGGCAGGAAGGCACAGCCAAAAAGTAAAAATATTATTTGCCCTTAAATTATATGGAACGTTTCATTCAAAATTTAGAAAGACGTTCTAATTGAGTTTATCATGGTAAATTTTAATTTGATTTTATCTCTATAAACCTATAGTCTCATCAAACATTCAATTTTTTTAATAAAAGACATTCCATGTATTTTTGCAGAACCTAGCCGACCCGATAAAGTAACTTATTAGACAGCTACCAAAAAAAAAAAAAAAGCTTTTTAAGACAGAATATATGGTGCTAGCAATATAAATGCTTTGGCGCACTCTCACTACGGAAACCATAGGCAAGAGCTTCCCAGAGACCAAAATGGCTCTGAGGTCTTTGCTTCTTGTTGGGCTTGGTTTCGTCCTTTTAGGGCAGGCATATGCTGCAGTTGATTACAAACAGGCCCTCCACAACTCGTTGCTGTATTTTGAAGCCCAAAGGTCCGGGAAATTGCCGCCCAACCAGCGTGTGCTTTGGCGTGGTGATTCTGCTCTCAAAGATGGTAGTGATGCTGGTGTAAGCCTCCTTCCTTTGTCAAATGAATTCAACCTAATAGTTGGCATTGTTATAATTTGCTAAACAAACTAGTCATCATTTACGTAGAAAAAAATGCAGCTGTTATAATTTCCGGGGCACTTTTTTGAAGCAATTTCTAGTGTGAAAAAATGATAAGAGTACTCGATCGTAGGTGTTGGAAAGATTACTAATTAACTAGGAGTTTGGGACATCCAATTATCATGACGAGAGTGGGTGGCAAACCAAACAGTGGTTTAAGCTGGTCTCTAGAATGACTATTTTTCTGAAGCATCCATTTTCGCAACATGCACAAGCGTTGATTCACAAGCTAACCCTTCCAAATGTTTTAAGGTATAGTTTGATTGATGGAGCCTGCTAGCTCGCCAGTTCAGTCTTTTATTGGCTGCACCAATTATGCCTTCTGTAGGGTGAGAAATTTTAGAACACTATGAGAGGGCATTCCTGCTGCACTGTAACGCTCGTTAACAAAACAAAGGAAAGAGAAAAACTTACATGCTTGGTTTCCGAAATACTAATTAAAACTAACTTAAGCACCACTGGAGAGAGAGAGAGAGAGAGGCTTAGGTAGTAGCACATGATTCTTCAAATGAAAAATAGCAAATTACTTGGTATCTCAAAAAATGAGGAGTTGGTAATAATCAACAGTTTATTAGTCCGTACCCAAGAAAAAAAACATCACATTTTTGGACAGTTTGCAAAAAGGCTCATAATATTAGCTCCTCTTTGTAAAAAAAATAATATATAGGAATGTAGTCAAAAAAAGAAGTAATCATTAGACTCTGAGGCCCATCTTTGAATGCAAAGATACCAAATTGGTTGTTGCCATAGAAGGGTGAGTCGAGCATTATTCGTGGTCTCGAGCAACAACATTGCTACATACACTCGTGCACCTTCCCATCAATGAATAAGGAATTCAATATATAATAACTAAAATTATTATGAACTTTTTTTGCATGGGTAATGATTTAGTTCTTCTTTTGTATTATGTTCTAGGTCGACCTCACCGGAGGATACTATGATGCTGGTGACAACGTGAAGTTTGGATTCCCGATGGCCTTCACCATCACCATGCTCTCCTGGAGCGCGGCGGAGTTCGGCTCCCAACTCAGGGCCAATGGTGAGCTGCAGAACAACCTGGCCGCCATCAAATGGGGCACCGACTACCTGATCAAGGCCCATCACGAGCCTGAAGTCCTCTACGCC
Organism: Phoenix dactylifera; assembly: GCF_009389715.1. Lineage (NCBI taxonomy): Eukaryota > Viridiplantae > Streptophyta > Magnoliopsida > Arecales > Arecaceae > Phoenix > Phoenix dactylifera. The sequence continues at coordinate 3,398,489 of NC_052394.1, read as the reverse complement.
GAGGTCGGCGAAGGTGGCTCCGACCACGCTTGCTGGGAGAGGCCCGAAGACATGACCACACCTCGGACGTCTTACAGTGTCGACGCTTCGAAGCCCGGCTCGGATATCGCCGGGGAGACTGCCGCGGCGTTGGCTGCTGCATCCATCGCATTTAAGGGTTCAGATGCCAGATATGCCGCCACTCTTCTGGGCCATGCAAAACAGGTATATATATATATTTTTTACTTCTTGGAGCAATGTGGAATGAGTCCCCTGTGCTTCTGTGGTGTCATTATTGGCTCTTTCTTTTGGCGGCAGCTGTTCGATTTTGCTCGCAAGTATCCTGGTATGTACCAGAACAGCATCCCAGTTGCCGGGCAATTCTATTCCAGCAGTGGATACGAGGTAAGCAGTGTGTACAAGTATAACTGATTAATTGATTGAATCCAATATAACTTGTTAGCTGGTGAATGATCAGAAAGGTGAAAAATTACTAGAGTTTAGATCGATCTTGGCCTCATCCGACATAGACTAAATGGTGGATGACGGGCTGGACGCAATACAAACATGGCCTATATCACCAGCATAAACAAACATTTGATTCTTGATCAATAGTAGCATTCAATATCATTGGATTTTACATCAACTTCCTAGTTACTGTCCGACGAGCTAGTTTCCATTTGGCCTATGATTTAATCTGAATGCTATCAAGGCCCAGCCCCTCTTGCTCACCCTAATCTGGTGCAGCCTATGTAGAGAAAATTTAAATTTGTTCATGAATCAGGACCGACCTTGCTTTAGCCGACATCAGAAAAAAAAAATTCCTTCAGTCAATTCCCACGGACTGACGGGATAGTTATCAATTTTGAGCGATCATACTACAGCTAACACGTAATTCTTGCAACAGGATGAATTGCTATGGGCAGCTGCATGGCTTTACCAAGCCACCGGGGACCGGGCCTACTTAGACTTCCTCGGGTCTGCCCAAAACAATGGCGGCGTCAGGTCTATGTTCTCTTGGGACGACAAATTCGTCGGAGTCCAGACCCTAGTCTCAAAGGTTTGTGTTCTCCAATCCAATCCCCTATATCATATCTCACCCGTTAGCTAGCTTAATTGCTACCTAACGTTCGATTTCCAATAAAACACTACTCACTAAACTTCGTCACCCTTTCCTTTGTGTTCGCATATATAACATTATAGCTGATCTTGGAAGGCAAGGTGCCCAACAATGGGACCTGGTCCCAGTACAAGAGCAATGCAGATCAGTTCATGTGCAACGTCGTCCAGAAGGGGAACAGCAATGTCAAGATGAGCCCTGCCGGCATGCTCTGGTGGCAACCCTGGGCCAATTTCCAGTATACCACCTCGGCGATGCTGGTCCTTGCCGCCCATGCTGACCACCTCGCAAGTGCCAAAGCCAGCCTCAGCTGCTCGGGTGGCTCCCTTGCATCCAAGGACATGATCTCATTCGTCAGATCGCAGGTAATCAATAGATCAGACATCAACTATATGATCTAATTAAAGACAATTAAAAGATGTCTGTATTAAAAGACAAAAGCATGCGTAAGAACTGAAGATCTAACTATAGAGATCGAATGATGTGGTGCTCAGGTGGACTACATTCTGGGGAAGAACCCAAAGGGGTTGAGCTACATGGTAGGGTTTGGGTCCAATTATCCAGTTAAGGTGCACCACAGGGGTGCATCGATCATATCGATCAAGAAGAACCCAAGTCCAGTAAACTGCCAACAGGGATTCAGCGATTGGTACAACAAGGACGCACCCAATCCTAATGTGCTCGTGGGCGCCATCGTGGGCGGGCCCGATGCCACGGATGGGTATTCAGACGATAGGAACAACTACCAGCAGAACGAGCCGGCCACGGCCAGCATCGCACCTATCGTCGGCGTGCTGGCGAGCATTGCATAACTTCACATGATTTCTAATTATTTTTTCCCATGAGAGGATGCGGCGTGGAAGGTGAGAAGATTTATATATCCACCCCAACATATAAGTAACTGTTCTTGATCAAGCAATAAATTTAATAAGAGTTCTTGGCAAAGCAAAGTCACTGTTGTGTTATATAGGGTTGATCTTGGACTTGACGTGTGCTTTTCTTGAGTCCATCTGATATGGGGTACGTAGTGGTCGCACGGCCATGCAAGCGGGCATTCTCGGATATTCAAAAGGTTCAAATCTAAAATCACGAACAAATTACCAATCCCTTCATCCAGTTTTCTTTCTATTCTGCTGCTCGGTTGCCTCCTCGGAGGTTTGGGGTCGAGCCTCTTCTGAGGTGCCTCGATCCTTTTCCAGACGGACTTTTGTCCAGAGTTTTTTGGAGGTATTCCCGGTGACCAGTATTCCCATCCCAGGTCCAATAAGCATTCGGTTCTTTTTGTTGCTTTATCACCTATCTATCGGATATGGGAGGCTAGAAATGAGAGGATTTTTCATGATCTTTGCCTTCCCGGCCTATCTCATCATCAGCGAAGCCATGTTCCAGGGTAATCAATGCACGGATGCCAATTCTCATCTGTCTACGAGAGTCGTGGAAAACTGGGGTTCTCAAGGCATCCTTCCATCTGTGCTGATTAATTAATATCGCCTAGGAACCCGAAGCTAAGGTACTTTTAAGATTAATTTTGATGGTAGGGTGCTAAAAAAAAAAGAGGCAGACGTGGTGGAGCACCCTTTGTTATTGGAAACCATGCTGCTAATTAAAGTTTTGGCGGTTGGGGGTAGGAGGCTTCTGAATAGAAAATGTTCCAATGGCTGGGCCCACTACTACTTGGAAGGACTAGTATATGCTATCTCAGAGCTAGATACCACCAATATATGGGAGAGTGGCTCATAAATTGTTGGGTCAATACGCTACCTCAACCTTTCATTGATATCATCCACTTTCTTGACGTTTGGTATATGTAAGTATCTAATGTATTTATAGAGGTAAAACAGGCCTATAGATTGGGTGGCTTCGCACATGCATCATCAATCTTTTACTGCCAATTACGACTCCTCTTTGCGGGAACTTTTTCTCATAGATAGCTGAAAAATCTTGATTTTCCAAATTTATTTATTTGTTGTGAGAATCATTTGTCATTTTGATATTTTTTTTCTTTCCATATCCATCTTTTGTAGCAACGAACATGTTTCATTCATGGGTTGTCCTAAACTGTTGGTAAGGCAAGGATTTTAAATGTTGAAATATCAGTAGCTGACTAGTTTCTAAATAAATTTAGATTTCAATTTATTTCAATATATAGCTTGAAGTTTTGAAGGTACTTATAAATGATTGTTTTAAAATCTTGACCAATGTACAACAATCAAAATATCAATAGCTTAGTTGTTATTGGTAAACCAAAAAATCTCCATGCATCAATAGACTTTATTTCCATTAAAAACTTAACGAATTGGGTGCGAGATTTTCTCTCCATCAATGTCCTTCCAATCATATATTGGAAGCTTACAAAATTTGGATACAAAATATCCTTTTATTCAACAACCTTTCAACCCTGTAAGATCTTCCCTTATTTTTTTGATTTTATTTATTTATATATTTTATACTTCTATAATAATGAAATTGAGTCAATTCCATCAAATCTGAAAATTTGTGAGTTTGTATATATACATGTATACATATGTATATATATACACATATGTATGGGCGCGCGTGCGCGGGGGCCTCTAGGAAACATGCAATACGAAAAGTCCTCTTTTCTCGTCAGTTTCTCTGCTTCCACAGTACGTCGTACCATGCAAGGGAAAAACGTTTACTGCATGGCCAGCTTCATCGTTGCCTGGATTGTGGGATTTGAAATCTAAAAAAGAAAAATATGCATGGAACGTGTCACCCCATACTTTACTCGTCAGTCAATGACTGATTGATTCACGTATTTATCCATTGAATTAGGTATGCAAACTACTATGCCAACTTTTACATAGTGGTTTTAATTTTTATAGTGAAGAATAAGCACGTGCTTTCGTGATCAGGCAGAGCATTGTAATTTACAAACCCAACTTGTTTGATTGGATACATGCTTGATGTTATGAGTTTTGATTCTCAACACTTGATCTTACATTATATCTATGTCATTGTAAGTGCTAGGAGAATGAAATTTGGTGTGCGAGTGCAGGTCCATTAGGTAGAATTTGGTCGGCCAGACTATATATGCCTGACCAAATATAGCCCAATCTATTTGCAAGTCTTAGCGGTCCACTTATGCCAATTAGTTGGTTGTGATGCCTACAGTATACCTACTTTAGTTCACCCTTCACGTCCAAGTGCAGCTAACCTCAAAAACAGGAAGGGCTTGATAAAGTCACTTTCTTGGTTCATGCACCATTAATGATCCAAAATTGTACCAACGTGATTTCTTTTCTCCTATTTTTTTCTTATTTTTGTAATTAATTAATTTTCGAGATTAAGAGCTTTTTTCTTTTTCCATCCTCGACTCATTTCATCCTTGAAGGGCTGAATTCAAAGGAAATTAAACCTCAGAGACTCGACACAATCAAACCAAGTGATACTATCCAAAGCAAACATGATAAATAATTGTTCTTTATCGATTAAACAATTAACATTCAAAAGCAAAACCTCCTCCTCTTGGTTTTCTCCAGATGATACGAAGCATTCGGTTTGGCCCTTGAAAACATGGCTTCACCCCGTACACTCAGTTTCAAATAATAAATGATCGATCTTATGGCTTACGACGAGCGATTCAGATATATTTTATTTGCAACGCATCTATATGAAGCCTAAGACCTAAGTGCCTCTCATGAACCCAACCCAAGTTGAAATTTATTTTTTCCTTAAAAAAAAAAAAGAGGTGAAATTGAGTCGCGGCTCTAATAACTCGAGTTGCGTCTGACTCTGTCAAAGATAGCAACTTTTACTAATACCTCCAACAGGACCACGTGACAGATTGGCGGTACGCGTGGGAGTAGGTAAGCTGACCATCGAATCCAGCTCCCAAAATTTTGGCGTGTTATCGAACTTTGGTCGGTCGCAACAGAGCCCGAGCGTAGACGTCAAGTTGAGTCTTAACAGTGAGAACAATTGCGTGGAGGAAGCTGCACAAAAGAAGATAAGAATGGACCTAATTGGTGGTTGACTTGCAAGCTCCGGCGTACCAGCTTGGGTCTCTACGAATCGGATATAATTGATGGGGTGAATATACTACAATTTTGATGATGTGGCAGCCTCATCCTAGTCTTGCCTTCCTGTACAGGAAAAATGTGGAGAATCATTTTCTGAAAAAAAAATATTAGAGAATGTGATGCACATATCTAAATGCCATGTTTCAATGAATCCCCTTAGGCATGTTTGGCTAGAAGAACTTAGACTCTGGAATAAATATTGAAACGAGTGACTTCTACCAATCCCATTTCAATTTTGGAGGAGGAATGGGAATATGCCCAATCCCCTGAAACCAAATCTCTAGTCTTCTCTAATATTCAAATTCTATTACAGTTTCGATTCTGATCACGAATTAAACACGTTAGGAGATATTGGTCATTCTGATTCTCATTCCAATCCTTTCTGATTTCAATTCCGATTGCAAACCAAATACGCCCCTAATAATTTTCTGTTAGCGTTGTTGCACATATGTTACTTAAATTATTACTCGTATATAGTCAAATAGTTAACATCAATGTCTCTCTCGGTCTCTATCTTAGTGGCCCTATCTTTGGGGATGCATGTTCAAAGCAAAAGTTAACTCTATGTAAGTAATTTTTTCCAAGACCGGTCGAGATGTCTATAAGCAAAGCTAGATAGTTATTTAATGTCTAGAAAGCTTGAAAAAGAATATCATCATTCATGTAAATAGCGTTCAAGCCAACATATATAAAGTAAATATATGAAACATGATTGAGATGAAAAATTGTTGGATCAAAAGGAAGATGATGACATGAGGGATGGATTGATGGCAATAGAGGGAGAAGACAAATAGTCAACTTCAAGAGTTTCATATGTATAAGTTGATATACTTGATATCTTCTTTTTCCTCAATGTTTCCTCTGCTTTTTATTAAACCATGGGAATTTGGTTTCCCCCTTTTTCCTTACAAAAAAGAAAAGAAAAAAAAAAAAAGGGATACATTATTCTAGACTAGTAACATTTAATTAATATTTTATTAAAAATATTTATATTAGTGAAAATAATTTTTGTAAAGAGATAATAACTTGGTTGATATTTATTTGCCTACAAGAGATCTTGAGTAGCTGGATTCAATCATAGGAGGTGGCAAATAGTTATGCATTCTGCAAAAGGAAGCGATCTTTGTACTGTCAATTCATCATTAACCTTACGAGCTATGAAAGTGACGGGTATCCTAATACCAAAAATATTGGGTGCTGATAATTAGATAGTTAGGTTAGAGGAACATGCAATCTTTATCATTGTTTTGAGAAATAAAGAGAGAGAAAAAAAGAAAAAAAATATTTTTTAATCATGGAGGTATAGAAGACATAGTTTCGCAAACATGACGGCATGATCGTTTATGAGAGTAGCAGAAAATTTTCAAACACCATGGTAAAAAGAGTACAACTATAGAGACTCTAATATGCATTAATGATTCCCGGCGATGATTGAGCCCAATCAAAACATACGAAGTTTAAGGCTATGCACATTCTCCTTTGTCATACAAAAGAACTCCATGGTCACATAGCTAGAGCATATAATGTCGTTTCACTGAACAAACCAACCAAAGACGTACTTATGACAACTACATTTAAGCTGCCAGTAGCGCGTTCCATGCAGGTGTAGTCTCATATGAACATGGAAAAAAATATTACTTTCCTCTTTAGGAATATTTTATTTACCTTTCATAAATAAAAGAACTCGATTATGATGTGCGTTGATGGACTTTATTTCATTAAAAACTTAAACGAATTTGGGCACGAGATTTTCTCTTCATCAATGTCCTTCCAACCATATATTGGAAGCTTATAAAATTTGGATACGAAATATTCTCTTATTCAACAACCCTCCAACCCCCCAAGATCTTCTCTTATTTTTCTGATTTTATTGATTTATATATTTTATACTTCTATAATTATGAAATTGAGTCAGTCCCACCAAATTTGAAAATTTGTGAGTACATATATATAGGCACGTGTGTGCCGGCCCTTAGAAAGCATGCAAATAGGAAAAGTTCTGTTTTCTCGTCAGTTTCTCTGCTTCCACAGTACGCCAAATACCATGCAAGGGAAAAAGGTTTACTGCATGGCCAGCTTCATCGTTACCTGGATTGTGGGATTTGAAATCTAAAAAAAAGAAAAATATGCATGGAACGTGTCACCTCATACTTTACTCGTGAGTCAATGACTGATTGATTCACGTATTTATCCATTGAATTAGGTATGCAAACTAGCTACTATGCCAACTTCTACATAGTGGTTTTAATTTTTATAGTGAAGAATAAGCCCGTGCTTTCGTGATCAGGCAGAGCATTGTAATTTACAAACCTAACTAGTTTGATTGGATACATGCTTGATGTTATGAGTTTTGATTCTCAACACTTGACTATACATTATATCTATGTCATTGTAAGTGCTAGGAGAATGAAATTTGGTGTGCGAGTGCAGGTCCATTAGGTAGAATTTGGTCGGCCAGACTACCTTGGCCTGACCAAATCTAGCCCAATCTATTTGCAAGTCTTTGCGGTCAACTTATGCCAATAGTTGTTAGTGATGCCTACAATATACCTAGTTTAGTTCACCCTTCACGTCCAAGTGCCGCTAACCTCAAAAACATGAAGGGCCTAATAAAGTCACTTTCTTGTTCCAGACGACAACAATCCAAAGAAGGGCCAATAAAGTCACTTTATTGGTTCATGCACCATTTTCTTGGAGACATGATCCAAATTTGTACCAGCGTGGTTTCATTTTTCATATTTTCTTGGTTCATGCACCATTTTCTTTTTTCAAAACCGATAATTAATTTATTTTTGAGATTAAGAGGTTTTTTTTCTTTTTCTATCCTTGACTCATTTCATCTTTGAAGGGCTGAATTCAATGGAAATTAAACCACAGAGTCTACACAACCAAACCAACTGATACTATCCAATGCAAGGATATTGGCCATTCTGATTCTCATTTCAATCTTTTTCGATTTCATTCCATTCCTTTCCGATTTCAATTATTACTCGCATATAGTCAAGTAGTTAACATCAACATCTCTCTCGGTGTCTATCTTAGTGGCTCTATCTTTTGGGATGCATGTTCAAAGCAAAAATTAATTTTATGTAAGTAAATCTTTTCAAGACCCGTCAAGATGTCTACAAGCAAAGCTAGATAGTTTTTTAATGTCTAGAAAGCTTGAAAAAGAGTACCACCATTCATGTAAATAGGCTTCAAGCCAACATATATAAAGTAAATATATGAAACATGATTAAGATCAAAAATTGTTGGATCAAAAGGAAGATGTTGACATGAGGGATGGATTGATGACAATGGAGGGAGAAGACAAATAGTCAACTTCAAGAGTTTCACACGTATAAGTTGGTATACTTGACACCTTCTTTTTCCCTCAATATTTCCTCTGCTTTTTATTAAACCATGGGAATTTTGCTTTCCCTTTTTTCCTTTACAAAAAAGAAAAAGAAAAAAAAAGGGACACATTATTCTAGATTAGTAACATTAAATTAATATTTTATTCAAAATATTTATATTATTGAAAATAATTTTTGTAAACAGTTAATAACTTGGTTGGTATTTATCTGTCAACAAGAGGTCTTGAGTAGCCGGATTCAATCATAGGAGGTGGCAAATTGTTATGCATTCTGCAAAAAGAAGTGATCTTTGTACTGCCAATTCTTTAGTAACCTTACGAACTATGAAAGTGATGGGCATCCTAGTACCAAAAATATTGGGGGCTGATAATTGGATAGTTTGGTTAGAGGAACATGCAATCTTTATCATGGTTTTGAAAAATAAAGAGGGAAAAAAATGTCTTTTGATCATGGAGGTATAGAAGACATAATTTCGCAAACATGAACGACATGAGAGTAGCAAAAAATTTCCAAACACCATGGTAAAAAGAGTACAACTATAGAAACTCTAATATGCACTAGTGATTTCTGGCAATAATTGAGCCCCAATCAAAACATACTAGTTCAAGGTTATGCACATCCTGCTTTGTCATACAAAAGAACTCCATGGTCACGTAGCTATAGCATATAATGTCGTTTTACTGGACAAACCGACCAAAGATGTACTTACGACAACTACATTGATTAAGCTGCCAATTGTAGGTGCCATGCAGGTGTAGTCACATATGTACATGGACAAAAATATTACTTCCCCTTTAGGAAAATTTCATTTACCTTTTATAAATAAAAGAACTCAATTATGATGTGTATTGCATTTTCTATTTTTATTTACATTTGCTTCTCCCTTAATATGGATAATGGGCTACTAGAGGAAACGCTATCATGATGTAAAAAATCTAAGAATATTAATGTAAGGAAAGATGACAACATACTAAGTTTATTCGACTGATGATGATAGTATCCATATTCACCACTCCCGAGGATAAGGATAAATCTCCACCTAATCTACCGCGGCTAGAAATGGCAAAGACAAATGTAAGAAGAAAGAGCACGCCATCCACGCTCTCGATCGAGCGCGATTCGACGACGTCTGAGGCGTGGGCCCCGGAGACCGTACGCCTGCCTCAGAGCGACAGCACGCTGGTACCACGTGTCCATGAGGGAACGTGGACGGCGGAGATAGTCCGGCGATCTTCGTTGCCCGCAAAGTGGGGCCCACCTAACTGAGCTCTCGGGATCCGGAACGGATAACGCCGGTTCCCTTTCTTTGACGTGGTCCAGCGAGCGAGGAGGCGACGCGTGGCGATCCCGTGCGTCGCTTCAGTGGTCCTGCGGTGCCCATGACGTGGCGCCCCGCCATCGCACTGCGCGGGGGTGCGACGCCGTTGGTTCTATAAGACCGGCGGCGAGGGGGCGTTGGAGGCCAAGGGGCTCGCCGCCTAATATATCCTCTACGATCACTTGTCCCATCTCTCCTCTTACTCCTGCTTCTCCCTCTTTACCCCCCTCTCTTTCCTTTCTACATTTTTGTTTAATATCTTCTTCTTCTTCTTCTCTTTTCTGTGGTAGAGGTTTGGGTTTACGGTTTCTGGTCTCTCTAGTTTCATTTCAATCAGTATCATGTGTGGAATACTGGCGGTGTTGGGATGTTCGGATGATTCACAAGCGAAGAGGGTTCGTGTGCTCGAGCTCTCTCGCAGGCAATGATCCATACTCATCCCATCCTTCTCTCTTCTCTCTCGTGACAAAGATGGAACTTTTGGGTTCCTGATTGATTTTTGTATGGGGTTTGATGATGATCATGATTTTGCTCCAATATGTATATATATATATTTGTCTATTTTCGTTTGAATTACACTATATATTTTTAAGTGAATGAAGATATATAAATTCCAATCCTGAATCGTCGGGATAAGGTTTTGCGGTTGCGATTATGGTTTTGAATTTTATATTTTATTTTATTTTATTTAAAATATTATTTGCTTGTCTTGTTTAAAATTATCCTTTTATGGGTAGATGCTCTCTGAATCTGAATCTTGAAGATGGAGAAAGAACCAACGAAGGAGATTTTACATTTAACCCCATCATCTTAAATCTGTTGATTGTATTTTTATTTTTTTTTGATAAACAAAGAAGGAAAAGCCATGCGGCCGTTATTATTAAAGGAGAGTTTGCAGAAGCTATTTATAAAAAAATTGTAAAAAGGAAAAACACAAAAGATTGTGTTCTTTCTCAAAAAGGCTAAAAACGGAAATGAGCTCTTTAATGCTTACCATGAATGGACAAATGTACTTCTTACACTTATGGAATTATATTGACCTCTTTATGATGTATAATTGATGATGAGCAAGCCACTCTGTTTCTGTTATATTTTGTATTCCAGATAAATACATATGGTTCTTTCTCATCTAAGAAAAGTCTGAATTTTGTTTATCATATTAAAAAAGGAATCTTTTGTTATAACCTTTAAACCTTTTTTGAAGATAATTTCTTTTGATAATTAATGAAAAGTCTGTGTTTTGTTCTTTTCAACTTCCAAAATGAGTGAATGAATAGGTAAGTAATATTGTGTTTCTCTTTTGGATATAGATTAAAACATCGCGGACCAGATTGGAGCGGACTGCACCAGTTTGGGGATTGTTTTCTAGCACATCAGCGGCTAGCAGTCATTGATCCTGCTTCCGGTGATCAACCCCTTTATAATGAAGACAAAACCATGGTCGTGACGGTAATCATTAACATAAACCCCAAAACATTTATTTTTCCCTTACCATTAGTTGACATCCATGCCTCTTCCAGGGATGACTGACTTCTAACTCCATGTATTTAGAGAATGACGTTGTTAACAGCGATAACGTTGAAGTTTCTCCAAAAAAGACTAGGATAACGATGAAAGATCCTGAGTCTTATCCTATGATATATCTATATATATATATATATATATATATATATATATATATATATATATATATATATATATATATATATATATATATATATATATATATATATATATATATATATATGAGAACAAATTTTTTTTTATCTTTTGATGCAAAAAATGGCAATCCAGCCCATGACAACGTATAGAAAATAAATACAAATCAAGAAGGTCAAGCAGGCTGCTATTACATGTGGCTAATAATGCAGACTTCTCTTGTAATTAAAGAACTTAATCAACATTTCTTTCCTGTAACTTTCTTTAACGAATTTTCTTCTTATCATATATATATATATATATATATATATATATATATATATATATATATATATATATATGTATATTATGTATATTAAAGAACTGAGTTGATTGAGGAATTATATGTTTAAAACAGGTCAATGGAGAGATTTACAACCATGAAGACCTGAGGAAAAGGTTGTCTAATCATAAGTTCAGGACAGGGAGCGATTGTGAAGTTATTGCCCATCTGGTGAGAAATCTATGAATTACACAAGCCATATATACTAAAATATGCAGAAATGTTTTTTTTTTCCCTACTTTTTAGGAAAGATGAAATCTTTTTTGAGCGAAGAAAGTGAGATGGAATTCTTCTCTTGTATTACTTGTGACAGTATGAGGAATATGGAGACAGTTTTGTGGACATGCTGGATGGGATGTTCTCATTTGTGTTGCTGGACACGCGTGACAGCAGTTTCATTGCTGCCCGAGATGCAATTGGCATCACTCCGCTCTACATTGGCTGGGGCCTCGATGGTAATCTTTTTTTTTTTTTTCCTCCTAATGTAGCTTAAGTTCATTTCTTCTTCTTCTTCTTCTTCTTTTGATGAAAGCCTTGATGGTAATCTTTGTAGCTACATATATATTTCTCTTGATGCTTTGCTTGTATTGGGCTAGCTAGAGCTTTTAATTTGGCTTTCTTTGATCTACCAATTCTCACAAAAATTGTTAAGGTAATGAACTTCCCCCTGAAGATGCTAGAAGTAATAAATTGGATCTTCTTTCGTTTTACAGGTTCTGTTTGGATATCGTCGGAGATGAAAGGACTGAATGATGACTGCGAACATTTTGAGGTCTCCCCCCCTGGCTGTCTCTACTCCAGCAAGGAAGGCGGCTATAAGAGATGGTATAACCCAACCTGGTACTCGGAGACTATTCCATCACTCCCATATGACCCCCTTGCTCTGAGGAAGGCCTTTGAAAATGTAAGCTTGCATAGCTCTAATTTCAGGTTGATTGCAACCTGAACTTTCTATGCTTAAACACAGTAAGCTTACATATTTGACTAAACAATTAAACTTTGGCAAGGCTTCATAAATGAGATAATTATCTCCTGTTGATTTGCGCAGGCCGTCATTAAGAGACTCATGACGGATGTTCCATTTGGAGTTTTGTTATCTGGTGGCCTGGATTCATCGCTAGTTGCTGCTGTTACTGCACGCCACTTAGCGGGAACCAAAGCGGCAGAGCAGTGGGGGACTCAGCTCCATTCCTTCTGTGTTGGCTTGGAGGTTGATAAAATGATCCTCAAATATTCTTCCTTCAATTTTTCTGAGGAACAATGAAGTTCTGCAGCTTTGATCGTATCCCCCCTTTGTTGCAGGGCTCACCAGATTTGTTGGCAGCAAGGAAGGTTGCTGATTATTTGGGAACTGTCCACCATGAGTTTCACTTCACTGTTCAGGTACTGGATTTTTTTTTTTTTTAAAGAAGGTACTGGGAAGTTGTTAGGTTCCTTGCGTGCTTGTTCTGTGAAGGTGAAAAAAATTTATGAAGCTTTCTGGGTTTCATATTGATTGACAGGATGGTATTGATGCTATCGAGGATGTAATCTATCACATCGAAACATATGATGTCACTACAATCAGGGCCAGCATCCCCATGTTTCTTATGGCCCGTAAGATCAAGTCATTAGGAGTGAAGATGGTGATCTCTGGCGAAGGCTCGGATGAGCTCTTTGGAGGCTATTTATATTTCCACAAGGCACCAAACAAGGAAGAGTTCCACCGAGAGACATGTCGCAAGGTATGCACATCAATGTTCCATCAAAAGGCCTTCTGAACTTTTATGTTCTGATGAGCTAGCTACTTTTGGTTTTAATGATGATGTCACTTGCATCATTTCATTCGCAGATAAAAGCTCTTCACCAGTATGATTGCTTAAGAGCTAATAAAGCAACATCCGCATGGGGGCTGGAAGTTCGTGTGCCTTTCTTGGACAAGGAATTCATTAAAGTTGCTATGAGCATCGATCCTGAATATAAAATGGTAACTTCAACAGTGCACCTTTTCTATTTTGCATGTAAAGGCGAATTCCTACAGTGATTTGCAAGGTGACATTCTGCAAATGCAAGCAGATCAAACCTGATATGGGGCGAATCGAGAAGTGGGTCTTGAGGAAAGCCTTTGATGATGAGGAAAACCCGTATCTGCCAAAGGTCTGAAAACTACTTAGTTTGTTCTTTCCCCCAATCTTCTCTATGGCACATAGCTTTTCATATTCTCTCAGAACGAGATAGCTAATAGAATCATGTGGTGTCAAAATTCTATTGCTCTTACGCAGAAAAGAAAACTCAGAATTGCATCTCGTCTTTGCAGCATATTCTCTATAGGCAGAAGGAGCAGTTTAGTGATGGTGTTGGCTACAGTTGGATTGATGGGCTGAAAGCTCATGCAGCCGAACATGTAATTTATCTACTAGTCTTTCTGTCTATCATTTTTCTATGATCTCTGTTTTCTGTCTCTTAACTCTCTCTTTTTCCTTTACATTGTAGGTGACCGATAAAATGATGCAAAATGCACAGCACATATACCCACACAATACACCAGCCACGAAAGAGGCCTACTGCTACAGAATGATCTTTGAAAGGTTTTTCCCACAGGTGATTAACCTCAATGCCAATACTAAATTCTTTGTTCTCCTATTGGTCGACATTCTTACAGTGTTAGGGCAGGATTTTGATTTAGTTTTGGTGCTGCAGAATTCTGCAAGAATGACAGTCCCTGGGGGTCCAAGTGTGGCTTGCAGCACGGCAAAGGCTATCGAGTGGGATGCTCAGTGGTCAAACAATCTTGATCCCTCAGGCAGAGCTGCACTTGGTGTTCATAGTTCGGCCTATGATCCCCTTCTACCTACATCTTCTGCCATTGGGAACGCCCCTGCCAAGGTTGTCAACAAGAAGCCAAGGATGGTCGAAGTTGGAACTCCAGGACTGGCCATCAGTACCTAATTTCCTCTAGAAGATATTTATGGTGCCTGATTTCTAGGCGTAGCTCAATGCACTGTGTTAGTTGTGTTATATGATAGCGACTAGCTCATGTAATTAATCTCAGCATTAGAGCATGGTGTGGTATTGGGATGGAAAGTAACCTCTAAAATTTGAATCGAACAATTATATGGCTTTGTTTAGCCCTTCAGTGCACAAATAAGCATAAAGAAGCTGATTCCATGTCTCTAGAACTCCAGGCAAGCACCACGATCGGCATACGGTCTTGGATTGGCTTTTTGCTTATCACCTAACATCTGTCCTTGAGATTCTGTGGAAACTGATGCATGACCATCCATTTGGCGCTCTGAAAGCTGTGTTATGTTCAGGGAAGTAACCGGGACTCGTTCTTCCAACAACACCTGCAACCACCTCCATCATCCTTTTATCCTCCCAAGTATTCCCTCCATCACCCTTTTATCGCCCCAGCATCCCCTTCTTGTAGTTCCAGTCTGAGCTCATGCAATGAGTGTGTGGTGGTTTTTGAGCTTATGCAAAGATTTTTGAGCTGGCACTTCAGTAATCAACTTCATTTAAAAATCTTAGGACATAGCGGTAAAGAAGACTCTGGTGACATTTAGAATCTCTCCAATTGGACAATGTCTTTAGACCAATTCTATAAGCCACAACAGCATCCAGCTCCGCAAACCCTTCATGCCCATTAGCAAATGAGCCCCACCTGAACACAGCAACATCATGAAGACAGAATAACTGCATAAATATAGTTGCTTCTTAGAATTAAGTTCTTTCTGAGCCCCACTTCCCATTCATCACACTGAAGGAATGTGATCTTCACCGATGACATCATTTTCAAGAGAGCATTTCTTTTTTCTCCAGTAAGAACAAGAACGAGAACAAGAGCAATTCATATAAAAAAAAAATAAATCACAAATACAGTTTTACAGAGGCCTGAACTCAATACCAGGCGCAGTTACCTGAAGACAGCTTACTACAATTGATAACTGCATTCTTTTTAGAACAAGCTCTAATCTTAAAATTGGATGCACCAGTGAGAGATTGGAGGTCCTCGGTGAAGATCGCCCCAGCCAATGTTACAACAATCTGATGACAATTGCCATGAAGGAGAGCGGCAGCTTCCCTCTTGATACTTTCATTGGATCGACACAGAGTATGGGCACATGGTAAGGACTGTTTCCTCCCATTGTGGAATAAAAGTATCACGTATAATTCCTCTGAGCAATTGATGTGAAAATTGCTTCTGAACTTCGAACTAGTCCTGGCAACCGGCATGCTGGAACCAGCTCAAAGTTCACATAATTGCTCTTATAGAAGACCCCTATTTAAGAGATATATCATCGACAAGTTCTTTAGGGGACGCTCATGCTGGATACGATTTTGATCTTGTTTCAATTATGGTTGTGGTGCTCGTACAACACCAAGCCAACATCTCTATGAACAGAGCCTCTATGAATTAGTGTCAATTTCTGGCATGAGTGGTGGGTGTGAAAGGAAATATTGATGACCGAGAAGATGTACTAAAGACCTTGGGTACAGTAAAGCTTTTCAGTATTATTACTAGAAACAATTAAAAAACAGTTTTAAGGCTGATTTTAGGTTGAGACTCCAACCACAGGAGCCTTCAACATTATATATGGTAGTAGTAGGATGAAAATAAAAAATTTATGGTTGAATATTTAAGCTTGGGACTTGATTTTTAGTCATAAAATATTACTAGTATAAATTATAATAGCTATATGATTTATTATAATGAAAAAATAAGGTAATGTGAGATATTTTTATATTTATTATTATTATTATTATTATGAGAGCAAGGGAGAGAGCCCCACCACATATAATTAGTATGAAGATTTGAATCAGTTATAACCATAATAATATTCATCTAGCATTGTGCCTGTCATCTGGGATCTGCTTAATAAATCTATATTCTTAAAAAAATTATATTTTAAAAAAGACCAATCATTTTAACTAAATAAATCATAAAAATATCATAAAATAGTCCGACATGTAGCAATCATTATAATGACATATTTTGACTCCATAATGACCATTACTTGCCCATGCAACAAGTTACATCATAATATGGGTTTTTAATATTCTTAATTATTTTTTATTAGTCTTCTTCATCTCTTATTACTCTTTTAATATCAAGCAGGACATGCATGCAGGTAAACAACTACACTTGTATTTCAAATTTGTCATTTCACCTTGGGAGAAGTGCATCAATTGCCTGAGACAAGTCCTTACTCTGCAAAAGCAGAGATTAAAAACAAAAACAGAGAAGACTGGACCGAGATTGAAAACCTAACATGACTCGTTGCCCCAATAATCTAACCATCCTTCTCAAAAAATAAAATACAATAGTCTAACAATGGAACTTTATATCCACTAATTCCACTATGTAGTTGGAGTCTATGTATCTAAGCCAGTCCAACACCAGCATTTCAGCTAGATCGCAAGAACTATTTTAAAAAAATATATATAAATATCAACGGTAAGATTGTACAATTGGATGCGACAATTAAATTTGCTTGCCTGCGACAAACAGGCAGGAGAAGCTTGGTGCTCAGAAGAAGAGAGCAGTATAGAATAGCTGGTTCCAAGTATCCGGGAGGCCGGGGAGGCACCAATGGCTGCAGTCGGCGGAGCGGTCGGGGTTGGCCCTCTGCTCGGGGCTCAGATCGCCGCTGTAGATGGAGGGGTGGCCGTCTTTCCTGAGCTCTGAGAGGGTGGTGATGTCCAACAAGAAGGCAGGGCTCTGCATTGCCCTGAGCACGCCCTGCAGGACCTGCATCTGGCTCGGGTACAGCCCTGAATGGTTGAATCCGCTAATGGGAACCGTCTGGCCAAAGCAGTTCTTCGACGTCGGGTCGCCCCACTCAATTGGGCTGTGCTCCACCACGACATGGCAAACAAGACAAGAATCATGGCACGTCCCAAAACTTGTCCTAGTGATGTAACGGGTGATCGGTATCTTGTATGATAATTGTTTGATTTGTGGTGTGTTCATCAAGATGAGAATGTAAAACCAGTACTAATACACGTTGAATAATGTGTAGGTATTATATGTGCGCTTAAGAATGGAATCACTATAAAGAAGCTACAAGCATATAACTCAGAGACATGAAAACATACTGCAAAGCAGTTTGTCAGCCGCGGCCTGTCAGTGTTAGTATCGTGACATCCCCTGGTCAAGCTGGTATTCATCATGAAGGTAGTCTCTATATCCTTTATTTAATTTACTTTCCTAATTGTCTCACAAGAACTAATTAAGTGTCTCGAGGCAAGCATTCTAGTTTATTTCTGCTTGCCTTCCTAAGGTTACGTGCAGCACCAAGTGTTATGTTTTTTGATGATGCCTTCCTAAGGTTACCATTTGAACGGGATGGACAGGTTTAGAGAGAGGAAATCTCATCAAGGAGAATGTTTGAACCAGCAACCATGTAGCTCATCTAAAAGACTAAAATTACCTAGATGTCCCGTTAACTTTATCCATGTAGCTCCCAGAGACAACCATACCGAGGTCAGACAACCATTCCGTTGCTTCACCCCCGAAGACCCCTTGGAAACCTTTTAAAGCAGGGATTTGTTTCCAGTGTGGAGACACACGGCACTTCAAAGGTATAGTTGCTGGAACCCTATAAAGTGCTTCCTCGGTCATCGATTTGGCCATAGAGCCAGGCGGTGTAGATCTCTCAATACCTCCACCTTAAGGAATCCAGTGAAACATCCTTGTCAAATCAGCACCATGCAAAACCAAAGCATATCTACAAACCTCCAGATCCCAAATCGCTTCGCAACCACAAGAGCCTTTCTCACCTTCACCTGTGAAATGGCGAATATTACTGATTACCTTGACAGAGCGGCTTTTGTTGAGACCTTTGGGCGACCGGTGAAAGTGGATCCTATTTCAAACATTCTCGGCCATAAAGCAAGGAAATCTGGTTCTTGGACGACACGGCAACTCTTCGAGAGAGAGTTCTTCGTATCGTGTCCGGACAACCAAACAGTACAAGCCCTCATGGCGGAGGAACATATTAGAGGGGTTGGTTTCACAGTGCTAGTTAACTATTGGAATCAGTTCGAGAATGGAGTCCACCACAAATTGAAATACAAGGTGTACGCAACGCTGCAAAACCTTCCCCTTATCTGTTGGTCAGCGGATGCAGTGGCGTCGATTCTATTCGGATTCGCCGTTCCGCATAGGGCCAGCCGCACGAGTCTCCACTGGGAGGATCTAGCCGGATTTGATGTCGTGTTCTTCTGCGAAAGCCTCGACAGTATCCCGGAAGTGGTGAAGGTAACAATCGGCCCTTTTACTTATGATGTTAACATCATTGTCTTTTTTGCTGCAGAGCAAGAGCTATGGTCTGATGCTTCCTGCCGGCTCCTCCGACGAAGATCAGAATGACCAAGATAATAGTGATTGGGAGTTCTGGAATGGGCCGGAAGCTAGTTTTCAGAATTGGCAAAAAGTTTGGACTCTTTTTCCTAGGAAAGTAGAAGGCTATCTTCCCAGTTAGCTAGTTTCAGAATTTTCGGAAGAGCTCACATCCATCGATACACCTATGAGAGGAAAGGAGCCACCAGTAGTCAGGCTGCATCTAGAGATTTCAACTCATTCAAAGACTCTCTTGGGCTAGTGGAGGTAAAGCTCGATCACAGGAACTTTACATGGTCGAAGCATGAAGTGTTATGTTGATTGTGACTTTGCACCATATGCACACTAGACTGAATTCAAATCCTTTCACGTGTGTACTTCTTGGGCTCGTTTGATCATCCTAGTATCTCTAAGATGGACGCGGGTCCTAGATCTACCAATCAATATCACAGCTCAAAAACTAAAAAAGGTGGTCCAACAAGTTGTTCAATCATCCTCTATTGATCAGTTGTTCCGTTTGATGATTTTTGCTTCGCAGCCATATAAATATGATTCAGTTGACCATGGAAAATGGACTAAACGGAGGATTGAACCAGAGAGAATTGCCGTCCTCAAAAGCTCCTAAATTTCGGCTGGGATCTTTTTTAGAATTCAGACAATGGCTGAAACGAGCCAAAGAGCAAATCCACAATGATCGCTCCCGAAGCCCGCGACCCCCCCGGCTTCACCAATTCTGGCTGGATTTCTACGTGAAATCGACGGCAGACCTTTTTAACTCGAATTCGCGTCCCACAAGAAGGCAAGAAGGGGCCATTAATCCGTGAACAATTCGGGCCTTCAATAGTCCAAAGTAGGTCCCACGTCCTTGTGACTTCTGAGCGCCGAAATTTAAGAACTCATTTAATATCAACGGGGCTTTTTGCCTTGTGCCGCTTATCCGAGGAAACTACGTCAGAGAGATGCCACAGCTTTTCTACTAGGGCTATTAAATTATCAATTGATGCAGCCCTCGTCAAAATAGGATGCCATTTGATAATAAAATTAACACAACATACTCCCAATAGAACGAGAGGGGACACGAATGAAACATTGGTATGCTTTTTGCTCTCTCTCTCTCTCTCTCTCTATTATTCTTCCTTTCTGTAATAAATAGAGCGGATTTTTCCCCCTCCCTCTCTCGTTTATAACCAAAACAGAACACCAACAGCAAGATCATTTATCATATTTCATGGACATATATATATTTCATTCTTTTATGTGTCATAGTTTTTAATTAAAAAAGAAAAGTTAGGCAGCATGATTCGTTGTGAGCTGGAACGAGGGTATTATAATGTTTTGAGAGGTTGGAAATTGAGTAAGTTAGCCTGTGGAATTGTTAAATCTCTTCAGATTCGTGCCAAAGAGATGCATTTATGATGTCCTTTTCAAGCGTTCTCGGGGATGTGGACCTTACTCATATGTCATCACTCATCAGGATTGAATTAAATAAACGGCAATTCATGTGTATCTCGTGAGAGAGAGAGAGAGGGAGAGAGAGAGTTACTTGTAGTGGGTGGGAGAAATCGACTGGAAGAAGACCTTGGTTCTGGTTCTATCAATGTTAAGGTCCACCCAGTTGGCCCATGTACTCAGCCCTTTCTGAAAGGCAATCAAGCGGTCCATGTCCACGTAGTAATTTCCTCCATCTCCCATATAATCCCACCTGCTAAAGCATGCAATTATAACCTTGTTTCAAAAAAAGAAAAGGAGAAAGAAGAATGCTAAGAATAATGTATGAACTTATCCCCAGATAGACGGGACAAGGAGCATGAAGTGATCACAGCAATTGGAGGAAGAATACTGACCCTTGAAGAGATCCTGTGTGCGTCCACCAGTGGCCAGAATTAAAAGACAGGACATCAGCCCCTTTCCACGCATTGCCATTAGCCGATATGTCATCCAGCCTAAGCATCCGTTTCCCTTGGACCACGTCTATGTCCACAAGATAAGGAGCCCGGTAAAAAGAAACCGACACCCCATGCTCCTATATTCCCCCAAAAAAACCACACAGTTCCGAAACATGATCAAATCTTAATCAAAATTTAGTCAGAAACAGCAGTTTCAAGAAATACGAGAGAGTTATATCCATTCGAGTGACAGAATCTGCCCTTCCATCATACCAAGAACGTGAAGGTGGAGAGAGGCTCTCCTCTTATCAATTGGGTCTGCGACAATGGCACCGCTGCATGAAGCATGCAGATCAAAGATTCCCATTGGTTGCGGCCCAGCGAGTCGCCGACGAACATCACCTTCTTCCCTCTCATTCGCATCAAGAAATCAAGCCCATCAAACCTGCCCATCAAACCGATATAACGTTGCAAAATTCTCACCTCAGCAGGTGAATTGGCATGTTAAATGAGAATTTGATGCATGTTTCGAATATATAACGAGGTGTATATATATATATATATATATATATATATATATATATATATATATATATATATATATATATATATATATACAAACCTTGGGAGGTCGCAGCCGGAGGGCTTCCATCGATACCGCAGGTAGTCGGTGTCAGGCCTCCCGTACAATTGGCAGTTGAACTCGGCATCGACGATGGGGCAATTCAAGGACTGGTACAGCGGGTACGAGTCATCCCTGACCCAGCTCCCCATGAAGATGTCGCAAACAGGCTGGTTGGCCAGGAAGTCCGGCCGCCTACCGTGACGCCTTCTCAAGCCTACGACCACCGCCGGCGAGCCGACAGAGGCTTGAAGAACAAGCAATCCTAGAAGGAAGATTGAAACCTTCCATCCACCACAGCTACCATCGAAGCCCATGAGGGAAGAACAGGAGGAGGTGGAGGGCGACTAGGTTATTCTTTTCTTTCTACTGTTAGCCAGCTAGACGCTTTATGGAAGGTTGTAAAGTTGTATGTAGAAATCTACTTGCGAATTGTAGTGCGTGCGAGGGTTAGCTGAAGAATTCACGTGAGGGAAGTTAATATTGTGGCCTTGTGTGAGGTCATCATGGAGTGCTTCTGTTTTTATTGGGTGGGTTCGTGTGGGGCTTACAGCCGGCCGTCGTGGGCTCGAATCATCTTTAGGAGCTTGCCCGTGAAGTAAAGTTTGTGTTGATTCCTGGCCTTATTTTATTTTTATTTTTATACGACTGCTCCTCACACAAAATAAGAATTAGTATATTCAATAAAATCAAAAAAAAAAATGCAGAGAGAGAAAAAAACAAACGCTTGGTTCTTCTAAAATATCTTCTAGAATAATGATGAGTTATAAAGAATACGACCCAACTAGCATCACTGTTCGCTTTTCGATAGACATGAGTGATCTGAAAGAAGCTACATCCTCTCGATAATTTATATATGTCGTGGAGTAGCAACTGCTTGGCAATATCGTCGTACCGGCCTCGAACTTACTCGACACCGTAGTCACATCTCTTTCAAGATGAATGCAATATGCACCCAAAACAAGCCTTGGAAAGGTGATGCCCTCTCATGTAGCTATTAGTTCAGCTCCAATAAAAGTAGTGTTGAAGATTCGCTGGCCTCCAACTGTTATAAATCTGATATTGTGGTCTCTGATAAAACAGTAGAGGAGGAAAGTATAGAACGTTGGAGTGGGACGTTGACAGGAGGGGGAAAGGCGAGTTGCCGTGGGCCGGAGCGGGCAGTCCCTTTGTTCCTTTACGGGTTCGAAGGCTTTCAGACCGCCATTCGGAGGACGGGAGGGTAGGAACCGTAGAAAAAGAGGGCGAGCCACCTATCGCGTTCTGCGCGCGCTTGCCCAGGGCTAGTGGAGCTTATCCGGGTATAGCTGTGACGATGTTACAGGCACGATGGCTACGTTGGAATTAGCTGATCAAAGCTTTAAAATACAAATGGTTGCCATGCTCAAAAGCTTTAATTGACTGGGGGAATCAAAAGCTGTATGAATTTCATGGTAAAATTACAACTGGATTAACAACCCAAAATGAGTTGGACTTGAAAGTAACTATGAGAGTTACTAATTTTAATCTTGGAAGTTTCAATTATAAAGAAATTAGTTGATTCAAGTTGTAGCAGACGAGCATAGCGGCCTACACAAGGAGGCCTCCCGCCACTATGACTAAGAATGACGTTTGTGGAGCAGGAAATTTCGGTTTTCCGATATCTTGGGGGGCAGGAAGCAGAATCTTGTCTAAGTTTTCTGTCTGCGGTCCTTTCTTAATTAGGGTTTGTGATCCAATAGTAGCTAAGTGTGTCCACCAATTTAAATTATTATCCTGTACTGTAGAACCAGCTGTTTTTCAGGATTAGCAAATCCACTAGTCTCTTATATGATGAACAGACGAACTTTGGATGCATAAGATTGCTGCAGAGCTGATACCATGCCAAGTAATACATGTGCCACAAATCTGATATATCCTAAGGGTAATGATTATATGGTGTAACAAGCATCGAACCAAGTGGTACTCCAAAATCTCGTTTGGTTTATGAAAAAAAATTTCTCTTATTAGATATTCTTTTTGGGAAGCTAATTTTTAGGAGTGTGATGCTTGAAAAAATAGTTTTGATATATTTGGTTGACCACTGAAAAGTGGTACATTGTAGAATGGCTTATATTTGGTTAAGCAACTACTTTTTAAGAAAAGTTGTATGAAATATCTATTATATCCTTAATAAAAAAATACCTTATTCATAAATTTCGATGGCTTAAGAGTAATTTTGAGAAAAAATATCTAATTTTCAATCGGTAGGAAAGTAACTTTTTTATATTCATCATAAATTTTTCTTTACACGAAGCATGAAAATTTATTTTTTATGAAAATGCTACTTTTTCATCACGCCTCATGTCTTTTCACTTTTCGCTCCCAGGTGCCCTATTATTATTTTCATCCATTTTACTATGACGTGCTCTTGCGGCATCCGGAGTTTCATCATCCCATTGTGCAAGTAGGCCATTTTGTTGTGATCTTTATTGCACAATCGGTATATAGCATAACGTTCATGAGTTGGCATGCTCCCACAAGCTAGATTAGCCGGCAAAGCCTATATATTCAACACTCAAAATAACATTAAAGCCTGGGTTGGGTCTCGCTCAATCTCAATTTCAAAGGGGCCAATGCCATAAAATAATGTCCACTGATCCAGCGGGATTGCCGCTGCCAAGGGACAAGTTTATGCTAACCAGAGAAGATGTGACTCCCATCCTTTTTTACGCAAGTTGGGAAGGAACATGTACATGACGCCAAAAAAGTTCCATGCTTTTCTTGGCGGCAGGGGCAGGAGGAGAACCTTTCCTTTCCATGGCTTACTTTCCGTCCTTCTTTTAACTCATCCGACGGCTCTATTTTAATACTTGGTGAGGGTGGCAGGAATAAAGTGTTTGCACGAGTTATTAGTGGCGGATAGAACCTTCGCCAAAAGGGTGTGATGATGGTGGTTTCTGGCAATTTCCAGCTTTATGGACATTGACGACTCTCGGTAGTTGGCTCCATTTACAGCTTGTCATGGCCATCTCCAACCTCATTGAAGCTTTTGGAGGATCGGCTAGCTATCATCATCACCAAATAATGCAATACAAGAATAGCATCTACTCTACAACAGCAACACATGCAGAGGAAATTAAGATATCACCTACAAACCTAACTAGCAAGCCAAAAGACAGACAATATTGCATTATTTATGTTCTTGTGCAAAACCAATTGAGAATGCTTTAGATGATATGGAAGTGCAATTATTAGTTCATAGTTTTTTTTTAAAAAAACAACAAGAATGGAAAGAAAAAAAAAAGGACAAACCCTAGCTACATGTTTCATTTATTGATTGAAGAACAACCATCCATTGACATACGTGATTGAATGAGTGAAGATTTTAAAGTTGGTGAGATCACAACAATCGATCGTACTATGTACCCCTGAATCGGTCATTTGCAGTGCATGATGGGATCGCAGAAATACATCGAATGCTATCACTGCTATTCATTGGAACACATTACACCTGCGGAATGGCAAGAAAGTCATATGCATGCTAAACGAATACAGATATGAATGACAAATATGCTTAATAGTAGCCTGTCCAAGCAAATTTGCACGGATGTAGGGTAGCAAAATGAGTTTCAATGCTTCAATGGTGACAAGAAAAACGAGACTTGGATTTAATTAAAAAAACATCCATGTCGATGCAACAACGAGATTATATTACTAGATGCATCTATATAATCTAACAAAAACAGAGCACGGAGGCTAACATTACATCAAGATTGCTAATACATATAAATCAAGATGAAACTGATGGCCCTAAATGCTGAGTAGCAGTAGCACTAGCATGGTTGCCCGAATAATCAGCAGTAGAATAAAAATGTTTGGATTCTTAATACTTTTATTTGCATATTTAGCACCATAATCATATCATCAACTAGGATGCATAGCATCAACAAGGCCATTTCACAGACCAGAGCTCATTTTCCATCTTATGCACTTCACACGTCCACCCTAAACTTGACGAACTACTACGATAGCCTGCTGGATTTGTCCCTTAATTTGGGGTATTAGCATCAAGTACAGGCAAACATTCGCTTGAAACTTCAGCAGCCTGCTCCAGCTCCTCAGATATGATCGATGGAGGCACCAGTCTTACAACATTTCCTTTTTCCCAGCTGTCAAAACTAGATTTTACGAAATGGTCCATGAGGTCCTTAATAAAGCATTAGCCCACAATTGTACGAAATGGAAAGTGACGAAAACCTTGGCCAGAACTTTGGAAGGAGCTTTGGGCAGAGTTTATACTTGAAGCTATGGACAATTTCCACATTTCTCTTTTCTCCTGCACTCTCCTCCTCTCTTCCCCTCCACTTTCTCCTCTCTTCTCGCTTCACTCTCTCCTCTTATCTCCCTTAATCGGACTGAACTCGTCCTTCTGTCTTCGCTAAAATATATCACCTTTTTCTAATTCAACAAACAATGGTATTGTTGGTATTTCGTATCTAGACTTATCTCAAGTGACAATCATGTGTTGACATATCCTGACGGAGATGGATGACTTAAGCATATTACTACCGATTAGAAACTTTTGGGCTCTAATTGAAAAAATTAGAACTTTTGGGATGTAAGTGCAAATCGCAAAAAGTTGAAGGGATGTTTGTAATTTACCCTAATGAAAACACCAAATCTAGTTAAGGGCCACCGAAGGCTTACCACTCATGCTTGTTTTTCTTTTTTTTATGTCCTTGCTAGGTTGGAATTTCTCTAACCTAATACAATCTAATCCCACTTAAATTAAATTTTGGTTAGGTCGAGTTAGTCAGATTGGATCAGGTTTGGCTATATAAACATACAAATATGAGAAGATATATAGCCATGTTAAACATAAATATGAATCAAATACATCACATATATATACACATATACATATATACAAATTATTTTTTATTCTATATTAGGTTGGGCTGGCTTGGATATAAGCTCAGGTTTCACATTGGGTTAGAGATCGAGTCTAACCCAACCGAACCAAAGGTTAAGTTGGGATTTTGAAGTTCAAGCGCAGTCCAAATTTGTGAAACTTCAACTCAACCCTACCCAATCAGCAAATTAGACTGAGAGGTTCCCCTACTTTGTATGTCTCCATTAGGACAAAGGAGAAATACTATTGCAAAACTTAAAGAAATTGATGATTTCTACTCCTTCTAATGTAAATATATCTTTTTTCTACTATCTATTATCTAATAAATAAAATAAAAAGATTAAAAAAAATTAAGAAAAAAAAAAGGGACGGGAAGAGACCTATTAAAAAATACAAAGGAAAAAAGAAGAAGAAAGGAAGTTCAAGTCGGCAAACTCAACAACTTAAAACTCCAATATAAATTTCAAATCATCCTACGTATTCAAATTCAAATTTTAAACTTCAAAGGCTACATTATTGCCAGAAGAGTAGCTGCCTTAATATGAGCCATGCCCAAATAGACTGCCCGATTCACGATTCTACCAGGAACTTCACTCCCTTAGTGGATGAGCCTTCTCAATTAATATGTTTCCCATCAGTACTCATTTCGTAAGTCGAGCTGCTATTACAATTGCTTGCAGCTTGACATCAACAAACCGGCAGTTTCATCCAAGATGGAATTTACATGAAAAACAACTCATGTAAACACATCTATTTTGATCGATTTGCTCCAGTATGGACATCTCCCTGGACGCTGTTTTAGAGGTTGTCATAATGAGATAAAGGAAAATGCTCCGTGGTACGAGTCAGTGCACAGCCTTCCTCAGGCCCATCCCCATGCCGTGCTGGCTTTGCAAATTCAGGATTCGACACTGCCCTGTGTGTATATTCTTGCAGGTTGCACCACTCCTCCTGTCCTACATGGTGGGAGAAACTTTGTGTGTGTCCAAAACAAGTGCCTCCCAAATCAGTATCATTTCCCCTATGCCAGAAGATGCTGCACAAGTATGGCTCTGCATGGTTGACTCATTTTCCTTCTCCACTTCTTTGCTTGAATGTATGGTACGATTGGAACTTCTGATCCAATCCACAAACACATAATATGAGTTTGAAGCAAACTTCCATTAAGACTGTCATATCGCTCGAGCAGCTAGATAATGGAGTATGCGGTGTCTAAAAGGTCTATAACCACGTATATAAGAAGAGCACAAGCAGAAGTTCTGCTTTATGTTTTCAGCAGTGCTTTTGGTCGCTTCCCAGGCCTCACACCCTTAGGGTGCCGCTGCTAGGCTAATGCAGTCGGTCATCTTCACTCAAGAATTATTTATTGAATTTGGTGGCATTCTCCCTCCACTGCTGTCTACTGATAGCCTTTAAACACGCCTTAGCTTCATCGTATCCCTCACCATTTCTCATTTCAAGTGTTTCGCATTAAATTTTGCAAGCTCTCGCTTATTCAAAATAATGATGGTCCTATTTAGTCATGGTTAACTGGCTGATGGCTTCGTTTAGTTGCGAGCTTTTGTTGGGTAAAATATACACCATGTCAGTTCCAGCATGTCCAGTTCCATTCGTTCCGCAGTACCGTCCATGCGGGAAAAACTGCGCATCCAACAAATATCACCACAAGGAAAATCTGCCATCAACTTAGTGAACTTGGTGCAACACAATATTTCCACTTCTTTTTTTCAGAAGTAGGCCTTTGCTTGTCGAGACCATCTCACCTGATGGCTCAGGTAAAATATTTTGAGGCATTTACCTGGATTGAGAATTATGCATATATCACGTGAATCTGTGGGTGTGTCAGAAATTATGTAAAAATAAAAGAATAATGAATCCTACTGTGGCATTTTATGCAAAGTCTCAGAGCACAGTTGTTTCAATCATAAAACCTGTATCTGCAGTAATTCTTTGGGAGACTATGAAAATGAACTTAGCCACAAAAACCTGTGTAGCTTACCCATCAGAACAAGTTTCAGCACGCATTCCCATGAACGATGGCTGATCTGGAACAACATACAAGGTTAACAGTTCTGCCATGAGAAGCACATACACCCAAGTTCCCCTGAGGTGGATTACACTAGGGAAAAGCAAAATGGTTGCATTATTGCCAACAGAAAGCAGGGACCACTGCCAAAGAAGAGGATTTCCCTGCAAGAACAACTTCCAAGTCACTCTTGGCAAATCTCCTCCCACTTCATGAAATTTCTGCCCATAGAGGAGCCAGCCCCACCCAGGCACAAGGTCTGCTCTCCCAAATGAGGATTATTAGGCACTAAAGTCTGGTTCCTTCATGGGTTTCATGTAATTGGGAATTGTTGTTTACTTGCCATAGAAAGCACCTGAAAGAGGACATTTTTTACACCTCAATACAACAACTCTTCAAAAACAGGATCAACGCTGCATCCCCACTTCCCGTGGTACAACTCCAAGAGCTTCTCCGCTGGTGTAACTCCTATCACATGACAAACTGGATCAGAAGTGCTTCATAGGAAGAGTGTAAAGTATACAAAATGATAAAATGCTTTCACGAAACCTATTAGCAGAACCAGTGCATTCAGATATGGGGATGTAAAAACCTGCACCTAACCCTTCATGACAAATTGGCAATAAGCTATCCAAGTCCACCTAACCTTTCATGACAAAATGGCAATAAACCATCCAAGTCCCTAAGGAAACCAAGCATTATAATTATTCCACCTTTATTTCTGTTCCCATTACTTTTTGTGTTGACCAGGAAACCAGTTTCTTCATGGGTTATCATCGCATATCATTCCCAATTTAAGGCAAGCAGTTAAACGAACCTCAAACATAGAAGGTAACTAAAGAGTAAAGATTATTCACTTATTTAAATTTCAAAATTAAACAAATTTAACTTGTTAATCCCTTTGATCACATGTAATTTGGATTAAACAGATAATTTAGACATTATAACAATATATTAACTGGTGAAAGGGATTACCTGTTCTAACCACCTCAGTCACCTCATTCAAAAATCCAGCTTCTTTATAACATCTTCTTTCCAATCCATCCTGCAACATCATTAAAAGGATGTTTGAGAAAAAATCTTATAATATGCAATCCATCCACAAATTTAGAGCCATAGCTTGTCTAGTTAAATAACCTTTGCCAGCTTTAAAACATCTTCAGCAACATGTCTTAACAGTCCATCTCGGAATGGAGTCTTTAAACCAGTAATTGTTACCTATTAAAAACTCAAAATTATGATTGATGGTCAAAAATGGCAGGCTTTCAAATATATAGGATAATTATCTACACTAGAATAACAAAATTACATTAACAAAATCCTCAACTTCATGGTGCCATGTTAAATAAAAATATGAGAATCATTATCCTTGCATTTTTTGGAAACAAAATTTATAAATTAAGAGTCTAGTTGAAATACATAAAATAGCAAGAAATAAATAAGCTGTCAAACACATGCACTGAATAATGATGATGCAAAAGTAGGAGCTTGAATTCCCTTTAATACCTTTTCCCTTAACATCTGTCTTTCTTCTTCCGTCCAATCAGCAATCATGTCTAAAACATTTTGTAGTGAAACCTCATCATACAATAACCCCACCTGCAAAAGGAACAAATTTGCTATAATTAGATATTACAAAGAGAAAGATCAACATCATTACAAGCAAGGATTGGCGAACCGGAAACGGTAGGCGTACCGGTTGGCTACCGGATCGGTTCGAAACCTGTTCGAACCAAACTGAACCAGTATCACTGGTTCGGCCTGGTTCATGCATCCAAAAGCCCAAAAAAAATTGGAATCGGTGCGAACCGATCAGTTTGCACCGGTTCCTAGCCCGTACCAGCCGGTACGGGCCGGTTCAAGTTTAATCCAAACAGGTCCTAAGTGAAACATTTATGATCAAGCATGCTTCGGGCATCACTAAGGCCCTGTTTGGAATTATTGTTGCCAGTAGAGCTTTTAAAGCTTTAAGAAGTAGAGCTTGCAGAGAGTAGAGCTTTTGGAAGTAAAATTTTTATAAAAAGTTATTTGTTGTTTGGTAACTATATTTCTGAAGTATCGTGAAGATTTAATATATATTTGGTAACCAAAATAAGAAAGTATTTTTGGTATGATAAAATGACAATAAAGAATATTGTATAGTATTGCATTATGGAGGCTAATACAATATAATATTACATATTATTATATATTAAAATATTATTATTTTGTATAATATTATTATAATGTAGTATAATATAATATTGAATACTCTATCATAATAATATAACATAATATGATATAATATAATATTGTATTGTTAATAATACAATTTACCACAATATAATATAATGTAACATAATATTATATAATAATATTATAATATAATATAACAATATCATATAATATAATAGATTAGAAGCTAGTCTAATAATAGATTATAATAAAATAGACTATATTATATTATAGTATAATAACATTATATATTTATATTATTGTTAAATATTATTATAATAGATTGTACTATTATAATATAATATAATTATATGTTTATATTATAATAATATTATATTATTATAATATAATCATATAATAGAATATAATATAATGTAATACAATCTAATATATTATCTTGTTATATTATTAATAGTATATTATAATATTATTATAATAAAAATATATTATATTATAATTATGTATTACTACAATAATATAATATATTATACTATTATAATAATATAATATAATATTTTATTAATTTATTATTATATTGTATTGTATTTATAGTATAATAATATATTATGATATGATATTATATAATATAAGATGTAATCATGAGATTTATTGATGGGCATTTTGGTCATTAGAAAAATTTCATTAAAACCAAAACAGCTTCCGACATTGACCAGAAAGTACTTTTGGAGAGAAGCTCCAAAAACGAGCTTTTTCCAAATAGACATTTTCGGCTTTCTGACAGCTAAAACAACTTTTTAATTTTTTACCAAATACTACTATACTATCTAAAAGTGCTTTTAGAGGGCTAGAAATTAATTTCTAGCCGACCAAAAGCTTTGCCAAACGGGGCCTAAGTCTCTCTAACAGCCAAATGCATCACAATATATTTTGAATCTAATCTTAAAACCACTGTAAAAAGGCACAATACCCAGAATGCTGGCAAAGCACATAATCTCCTCCATGGACCACCATCTGCACCCCTCATTTCTAGGTACCTTTTCAACCTAACCTGCAAACATGATGCAAAATAAGTATGTTCTTGATCTTAAATATTGCGATAGCAAATTTTATTACTCTCATAAGATTGTCTAATGAAGGAAACCTCTGGGAAAATTGTTGTTAGATGATTCTCCCAGTCATTCAGTGTTGGTAGCTCCCCAGGAATGGAAGGAAGTTTTCCTACCATAAAATCCTGCAGACAGCCAATGTTAAATATTGCATTTCAAATAAATAGGTCAAGAAAAGAAATGATCTCACAAAGATTTTATCCTGCAACTCAAAATGTGCAGAAATATTTATAAAAAAAACAAAATAAAAATGATACAGGAGGTTAAAATAGAAACATACCCGGAAGGACATTCCAGTACAATCAATATACTTCTTATTTCGATAGACAAAATACATTGGAACATCTAGAGCATATTCCACATACTGTTCAAATCTGTAAGGAAAAATAAAAAATTATACCAAGCTGGTTAATAATAAGCTTCTTACCAATAAAAAAGACAACATAATCGAGAAACAATAAAATTTAACTCCTTATTATAGGAGTTATATTAGCTGCTTTACTTTGTAGTTGAAGGGACGGTACAGGACAGAATAGCATCTAAACAACCAAGAACTTGCTAAGAATGAACTCAAGCTGGTAGCACCAAGGGGAAAAACTTTAATATGTAAGAATATAAAGAGCAGCTCCCAAGCCACAAAACCTAATCACAGTTGCAATAAGGCTCATAGCACAGTAGTTAGCAGTGATGTAGGAAACTGAGTATATGTGGAACTGAGTTTGCAGGTTGTGGGATGAGCAACCCAGTTTTCTAATCAGAAGCAGCAGCCAGTCTTTAATATGGACTGGGCAATCAACGACCAATAAATGGAAAACAGAGGAGCAGTTCCTGTTCCCCTTTATAGTAGAGGGTGCTAGATTGCATACAAGACCACCATATAGCATTGGAAAGAAAGTGGGAAAAAAGTTGTCAGTGGGGTAAAAAATTTTAGGACAATGTTTCCAAATATTTTACGTAATTAAATAGATGTAATAAGGAAAGATATTGAAAGACTAGCTGTTAAAAAAGGCTGAACCCTTGAAAGGTACACGCAACAAGAGAATACATTAGGCACCAAATTTAAGGGGTAAGGGTTGTTGATTGTTATCATACAATAATGGCTCAACTACTTTTAAGATGTTACCATGAAGCATGTAGTATGAACGACCTAGTGCAAGAGGAAGAAGTATCGACAGAATTTGTCTATTAACTAAAACTAGATTTTCCATAGGGCAGACTTTTGCCAATGCTTAGATATAAGAATTTGGGCAGCATCCTCCATCTCTCTGATAATATATTCTCTCAAGCAAAGATAAAATAACAAGGCTTCACCAAGAAGATGGCATTCACAATATCGCAATCACAATAAGCATTGGATCCTATGGAAAGGAAAGCAATTAAAAAGATTGTTGTCAAATATTTGATGGCTACAAAATTCAGTTTATAGGATAAAACATTTTCTAGCCATTTTAAAATATTTGACCTAGATCCTCAACTGCAACCATGAACTGCATTCAAAGTAATAGAGTCAACAAATTAAACATAAGACTAGTTCAGCTTCACTAATAGGTGTTTCATCCTTCCTCTTGTGAACAAGATTGACATGATAAATACTACCACATGGAACAGATTTGACAATTAAATATAATTTTCTATATCTACTTGCAAGTTTTGGAGGCCAGTTAAATAAAACATCTGAGTGTTTTCTCTACATATTCTATTTACTCATTAAGCATAAAATACTTTCTTATAAGACATATCCAGTAAAACTATAACATTAAGTAAAAATGTTGGAAAATGTTCCATGGTTTGCAAAAAGCCCGAATCAAGAGAGAAAGCAGGGGAGAGGGAGGAGGGGAGGGGGTTGGTTTCTTACCCAGAAGAGTCATCAAAAACAAAAGGAAGCATTCCAGCACGATTGTTATCCGTGTCAGTCCAAACATGGCTGCAACAATTGGTGAGAATTTTAGAAGATCTGCATAGCCAACTAGTAATGTATATCAAGTGGAAAATTCATAAAAAATTGACAAAGACCTTCTCATGCTAAGATAACCATTTGGCTTTCCTTCAGTGAAAGGTGAATTCGCAAACACTGCTGTTGCAATCTGTTTCAAGAACTAGTGAGAGACTAAACATCAAAGAAACAAAGGAAGTTCTAAATGGCAGAAGATACACCATAAATACTCACAGGCTGCAATGCAAGAGCAGCACGAAATTTCCTGATCATATCTAACTCAGAACTGAAGTCAAGATTTACCTATAGAATAGAAAACATTTTACGTGTTACTTTCTTAATAAATGATCTTCCAGCAATATTCTGCCTCTACAATGCAATAATTTTTTGATGTCAAGCATAATTATCAAGAAGATATGATTTTGCTGTGAGAGAACATGTGATGTGTGTTTATAAGCCAAAGATAAGGTTTCACCTGAACTGTACAAGTCCGGAACATCATATCGTGCCCAAGAGACCCTACTTTTGGCATGTACTTTCTCATAATGTCATACCTTCCCTGCAGAAAACAGTCTCTTAATAAAGATATCTAATTAAGAAGTTCCAGATAAAAAGAAAAGATCATGCCCTCAGAGACATAGTGTTCCATGTGATACCTTGGAGGCAGATTAACATAGACTGGTTAATTCAAATTAGTCAGAAAATTTCAGATCTAGAAATTGTGTATAAAAAACCAAGTAAGGAGAAATAATAGTTCCCAAGGTTATGAATACATGGACAAACATAGAATGTACTGCAGCAGGCTATTTAACCAAGAAATATAGGTAAAGAAAAATAACTAGATCATCTGACATTATAGAATCTAATTTATAACTCGATTACATTCTTTTCATGCTTTAAAACTTCTTTAGAGTCAAAATTTTATTTAAAAGTAAGATAGCAAGAGCAAGATTCGATAAGTGCCCCTTTTCCTTTTGGTTTGGCGGTGGTGTTTTTTTTTTATCTTTTTTTTTTCGGGGAAGCGGGGGAGGGGAAGGGAACACCCTAAACCTTTATATCAGGGACATATTACTGCTCAAGGCAATCAATGAGGAATTGCCTTGAAATCAAGAAGTCGCTTTAATAATAGGAAAAATAATATGCCATATGGGTGCATTTATATGGGGCTTTCTCTAATAAAATTTATAATTTGAAGGTACAGTGCCTAATGTTAGACATTCATAATTAAATATCACTCAGAAACATAAAATATAATAGTAATAAGAACAAGTATTGTTGATAGGCCAAACTTGTTTGCAAGGTTGACTTGTTTATAAAGCGCTTCCTGTCTTTTCAAAAATCTCCCCCGTAGCCTACCTAAATGGTCGAGCTTGGCTCCTTCCCTCTTCTGTTGGTCATCTATATTATCAATTATTGCTTGATAAGGCATATAGACTACTTGCCATAGATTCTGAAGCAATAAGAAAATAAACCAAATAGCAGTAGAACATACACGGAAAGCACATCCAAGCCCATATATTTATGTCTCTAGATGTTTATGTGATAGAACATACTATGACTCTGATGCATGCATTATTTATGCAGATCATATGTAAACTTAAAAAGAAATCCATACCTTTGGCATTATAGGAATGTCCTTTAGCTCCCACTTTGGCTGAAAACCAATTCCTAAAAATCCAATCCCCAATTCCTCTGCCACAGCTTTCACCTATCAAATAGTAGTGCAGAAGTATAATGAAAGTGGAAACTCCATAAAATTCTCAGAAACTGAATTTTAAGACCTTTGTCCCAAAATTATGCATTCATGCTTTGTCACCAAAAGGAATGTCACAAATTAATGAGACACAAGAATATAAAGAATTAAAGTTGGGCACATCATCAAGCTAAAATGAATATATAAACAAATTTTCTGAATATGAAATACAAAGGTAAATCGGAAAAAAAAAAACACTACATAAAACAATGCACAATTTAAAAGTTTTCTGCACTATGTTTTTAAGTTCATCATGAACTACAAAGATAGATTGGACTTCTAAGCTATGAAGATGTCATATAGGACATGAGGTAATTTCTAGTATTCATTAAAAGCTTTATACTTTAAAAGATACAAACAGACAAACAAATAAATTAAAAAGAAAAATGTACATGGAGAATCTAATACTAATCAAAACCGACCTGATAAAGATGAGAATTAACCTCAGCACAAGTTTGATGCAATGTCTCAAGAGGTGCACCACTGAGCTCAAATTGGCCACCAGGCTCCAATGAAATGCTCTGCTTCCCCTGTTCAGTCAGAAACCAACTTCTTCCTTTCAAAAATTTGAAAAACAAATTGAAGATCAAGCACCTTAATGGAGAGATGTGCTAAAGAGAAAAGCTTAGTCATTGCAGGTTAACCTTTGGGAAAATCTTAAAGGTAAGCGGCAGTTGTAATGGAACAAATGTTAAGATATAAAGAAAAGGCATGAATGGACCAAAAAAAAAAAAAAAAAGACAAGCCAGATGAGCATCGCTAAACTGAGACTCTAGTGAACAATAGAGTTATGAACAAACACATTCAGAAGCAACGTACACTAAGTTTGTCTCACAGGAATAAGAATGAAATGGGAATCATAATAGAATCAGAATGGCATGGGAATGGAAAATAAGGAATCAGGAATGGAGCGAGATGGAAGATATTATTTCATTATAATGCTTAATTTAGCTTTTTTTTCGAGAAATAGTTAAATTTAGCTAGTTATATTCTAGAATGAAATTAATTTTACAAGTAGTGGACTTTATGCCACAATTATAGCTAGCTAATCTGCACTGGCCCCTCTTACCATGATTGGATTTACTCAGTTGATCAAGATCCCAAACCTATCAAATCAGCAGGTTACCTGGAAAATCTTAAAGAATCTTTCTTGTCTTTTTGGATCCAATCTCTTGATTAAGGGTCCCTCCTTCCCAGATAGGTTGTGCCCACTCTTCCGGCATATAAGAACTCCTCCAACATGGAGCTTTCCTTGCCTCTCATTCCACATTGCGGCCACATCTGATTCACCTTCTAATGGCTTCCAACCACCCAATCCAAAACCTCTTGGAGGCCATCCACAATTCTTCCACCCATAAACTGATATTTGTAATTATATTGATTCTTATTTTGACCAAAGATGTCGACTCCAGTTAGTACATATTCATGCACCTATCCATTTTGAAGTTTCTGAGTGCATCCTTCTCCTTGACTGTTACTGTCAGGCAACCTTTGGTAAGGTCTGTGCAATGAGGGACAGAATGGTGTTCCTAGGCATGAAGGCATGGTAGGCAGTTTCCAAATAGTGGAAAGAATGCTTTGCTCAAAGAGAAGAACTTTTTGGGATTTGTAATTGGGTGTTCTAAGAATGCATACTAGAAGAGAGGATATCGTGAGGCCCATGCAAGCATGCATTTAGACCTGCATCGGTTATGCAATTGAGAGATCTTAAGTACTTATACATGGCCAAGGAAGTAAGGAGCCGAAATAATAACTTCTCGTAAGCTTTTTTGGGTGAAGTTGGGGCTGTTACAGGTGCAGATATTTGAAAAGAACTCTTTGATGCGCAATCGAGATCATTAAAGGATTGTATGATTAGTGGTGGATCCAGGGGCTGGGGGCCAAGCCCTCCCAATATTCGTTAAAAGAAAAAATTGATGTCCAACAATCACAAAAATGAAGCATTTGAGCTTCTCTTGATTCTCCCAAATAGGTGATCATACTGGTTGATCCTCAATTATATCCCATACACAACAATAAACAATCGATGACTTCCACAACTATTGCTTTTATAATAGCTAGGCGTGGGCATAGGATTCCTTCACAGTTATAGGAACATACAAAGAAACCAACCCCTTTTTATGTCCATCATTATCTTCTTCTACCTTATGTTTGAGAAAAAGCACATTATCAAGGGCAACCCAATGCACGAGGCTCCTGCCGCTGTGGGGTCTGGGGAGAGTCAGATGCCACAGCCTTAATATCGCATGCGCAGAGGTTGTTTCCGTGTTTCAAACTAGTGATATACAGATCACAGTGGAGCAACTTTACCATTGACCAAGGCCCGCTCTCAACAGATCATTTTTCTAATTTAGGGAAAATAAGATTCTACATCTTATGGGTACTAGCTAGTGTAGCTGGTAAGGTCACTAAGCTGTAGTAACCAACAACTTGGGTTCGAATCTTGTCTACACCCAAGTGGCCGGATGGAGGCTAACCCCTCCATCAAAAAAAGATTTTGTATTCTAGTTACTGAAGGGGGTAAACTAGGGAAGAATGGTTATTGTTTGAGTATGCAAAAGAGTGTGCTAGTAATGCCCATGAGTTATGTACCATCTTTTTTTCCCAAATCCAATTCTCTTTCCCAGATTCAATTCTCTTTGTTCTCTAGAAATATTGTATCCTTTCAACTCTCATGCTATAATTTTTATAGATAAAAAAAACAAATAGATGAATCCTTTTTGGGTATTATGCTGGAACAAACCATGTTTACAATGCTTATATGTGATTCTCTGTCCTTTATGTATTCCTTTAATTACGAAAGTAATCTAGTGATAGGTGCTGTAGGACAAACAAAAGTTAGATAACATGGTTTCTAATTTTCTAATTTTGAAAATATGGAAATATATTTCCTGTACATGTATGTATAGCTATTCTATTTGTTAATGTTTGGAACAGATTAATGTGGAACATATATCATCAATCTGTAATGATTTACTAGGATTATCTTGGCCCCCGAAGGAAAGTTTCCTATTTCCTCCTCTGTGTATGAAGATCTCATAAGTAATTGGTTGACTAGATGGGATTGGAGATCTCAATCATCCAAGCAAATCCACTGCTTATGAGAGGCGTTAGCTCTCTACAATGGTGGTATAAAATCCCCAACTCTTTAATTCCATATAAATCTGGGACTAACAAGTACAACCGAGAAGTCAGCCATTTCCAAATTATACAACAATTGCAGTTAATGAATTCATACCACAGATATTATTAAGCTTTAAACCATGAATTCTGCTTTCCAATAATATCATTCATTCCCATTGGTATGGGACTGGAACCATAATTACTTTATTTAAGAAAATGATGATTCCAAAGGAAAGATTATTCTATTAATTGGTTGCTTAACCAAATATTTGTAATGGGGTCGAATCTAGAATTTTGACCATGCCAGCCCTCGCTCCTAGAACAAACATAGTGCTAGAGAATTGAAGACAAGCTGACTGGTGGAATGATCATTATAACTAAGAACATTGGAAAAACCCTTACTGAGAGAGGCTTAATCTACTTGGACTTGTAAGAAAACAGAAGGGATAGATGTAAAGGAGACCTAAATACCGTTACAAGATTAACCATATAAAGCCTGAGATGGCGGAAATCTAGCAATTAATGAAGGGGAAGTTGGCAAACAATCAGACCGAGGACAATGTTCACATGAGCTGAAAATATGTTCACATGAGGTATTGAAAAAAGCCAAAAATGTGTCACCATAAAAGAGGACAACGTATTCACCTGTTTGAGACCAATAACATAATCCCCTTCCATTACTTTATCCCAATCAAATCTCTCGGAAATGCCATTTAGCAAATCTGCAATTTGTTCATAATTTATTGGGCGTAAAGTTGCAACTTCAAAACCAAATTTTTCATGTTCGGTACCAATTCTGTCAAAACAAAATTATGTGAGAAAATGCAAATAAGATGTGGCCGTTTACTCATAATATAACTGCAGAGAAAAACTGTAACACATATAAGTCAAAACCATTATACTTGACCAATAAAATGATTATTTCAAAATGAAAATTCTAAGAGGTGCCTATCATGTGCATACAGAAGCTTCTTAGAACCACTTTTGATAGTGTGGCAACTTCACATTCAACTAGACCCCATGTATTGCACTAATTTCCAGAATTTACCCCAATCTCCCAGCACTACATGGCAGGAGAACCTTTGGTGTTCATGAAATAGGATCCCCCTATCGTTACTCATATCTAAATCAACAGGAAAGAAAGCATTGAACTATACACTAGCATTTTTGAGAGAATACCAGAAATGTAGGAAAATCATCATATAGACTACACCTGCATGATAAACAAAACCACATAATCAATGTTTCATGGAAAAAAAACACGAACCGGATAAAAATAATTCACCCTCTCTCTCTCTCTCTCTCTCTCTCTCTCACACACACACACACACACACATAATGGTTTCTTGGATTCGGTGAGAGCCAGGGGGTGGCCCAACACAAGACAAGGCCTGATATAAGAGTCACAGGAATCTCCATGAAATGCAGAAACTAAAGCAATAACAGGATATACTAAATCAAAGGCCCAGTAAACGAACTACGTAAGGAGACACCAAATAATGACAACTAAAGTTACATATGCACAAAACTAGATGAGCAACATGTGCGAGACCATCTTATAATTAAATTAACAAACTGAAGTGCCAAAGATGGTGCATCAAGAGGCATACCTCCATTTCTCCTTTGGCTTGCAACCAGAAGCAAGGTACCGAACAAGATCCTCTTTTGTCAAAGGCTCAGTCGTAACCACTGCATCCTCGGTAGGAGGACTCGCAGCAACAACCATCCGCTGCCCTCTTCTGGACCCAACGACGTCGAAACGCAGCCCTTGTGACCTTCTCTCCACATTCCTCGCCATATTACGAAAACCCATAACATTCCTTCTCACTCTGAGCTGCCTGTCCTTCGAAATAACATCACACTCCACACCACCAGTATAATTTAACATCTCAGAACGATGAACCCGGTTAAGAGGCAACCGTGAAGCGATCGCCATTATTCTCCACCCTCCAATGTCCCCGACCTAGAATCAGACAGAAACGAGAGTAGCAATTCCTGAGGAAAAATTGAAAAACAAAACAACAACAAAAAGAAGGCACGCCGCTGTCAAAATAAAAGCATAAATTAGACGCCAAGAGACCAAATCAAGCAACAAGATTGAAGAGAAAAGGCCCCATCTTTCTTAGAACTCTATCGATTCGTTCCATTACACGCAATTTCTCAAACAGAATGCAAATGAAGCGAGGGAGACGAAAAGATCCAACAGAACTACCTCCCTGTGGACGCTAGGGTTTTGGAATTCAAGGGTTTCTTCGTCGGCGGCTTTCTCTCGCTCTCTATCTTTGAGGATTGGACGGAAGATGGATAGACGAGCGCCGCCCCGCACGCACCTCCCGCTCGACGGCCGAAGACGAACCAGAAAGGCCAGAAACCAGACGGAAAGTGGGAGGCTATAAATATAAATAATAGTTGTGGGTGGGCCCCGCACCGCCTCCCTGCAGACACGTCAGCAGCATGCTCATTTTGCGGTACCCTCGCTACGATTCGCCCCCAGGGCAGAACAAAATCATCCGCGCGATGGGCTCCAACAGAGGACACGTGGGGCTCATAAGGCGTGGGACCCACTTGAGATGAAACAAATTTGGACACACCGGCGGCTGGTGCCGCAGGATATCTAACGGGGAAAGAGTTCAATAATTCATGATTTGTTTGCACCAAAAAAAAATAAAAAAAATTCTTGATTGGTGGACCGTACGGTGGGTTTACATGGCTCCCACTTTGGATCGAAAAGCGGGAAGGGGCCGGGGCCGGGGCCGCGAGGGGGGATGGGGCGCACGTGATGGGCGTCATCATGAGGAAGCGATCAAGGAAATGGAAGGTCATGATGGCTGCAAGACGACACGTAATGGTTCCGGCGACGTAGGCGCTTACGTAAATCAGGTGCTGGTGTTTTCTCTGGGTTCGCTGCGGTGAACTCGTCACATAGGACTCTCCTACGTTCCTCTTTATAAAAACTGTTACGTTGCTATCTCATCCCTTGGTTTCCTTGCCGTCGCAAACTCTGGATCTTGAACGGCTTGCTGAAATTCTGACTAAGAATGAATCTATGGGTGATGCACAGTAATGAATGTTAAAAGACAATAATAATAAAAAAAAATGATTTAAATACCGATAACAGCTAAGATCGTAGAAGATTCCTACTCCAATTATAAGCCTATATAAGATTATGAGGAAATGAAACCCCATTGACGAAATAATTCAGGTCATTAAACAGTATAGTTAATATATGTAAGTGATATGGTTTAAAATAGAAACGGATGTCACATGAAAGATGTTGAGTTTTAACTTGGAAGAAGAAAATGTCAAGGGAGAAGGAATATTAATTTCATCAAAACAGTCATGAAGAAAGGAAATCTCTTGTGATACTTGTACAACGAAGAAAAAAACTAAAAGATTTAAAATAGTCTCAGGCGCCAAAAGAGACCAAGACAGGTACCACATAGAATAATGAATAAAAAATGAGAAAAGATATGCAGTGGAAATGGAGAAGCACGAGAGCGTAGTGCCATCAAAATAATTTAAGTCATATAATTGCAAGTTCTATGACGACAGAGAAACATCCATCAAGCACTCCCGAACAAATTAGTGGGCATAATGAAGAGGATCACCAATAAAATTCATAAAATTTTGATGCCAACGATGGCGGCATCTTTTGGGAGGTCCACAAAATAGGAGTTAAGAAATAAAGAGACTCAGCGCACAACCCTGATCTTACTTTTAGCAATGAGGTATAAAAGGAAGACTCCGGTTGCAGGAGAGTTCCAGGTGCTCTGTTACCTCACGAAAAGGTGGCGGCAATTTGGCACCATGCCGCCCTTGTCTCGTCGTGTTTCGTGACCTAGAAAAGAAGCTCGTATGAGGTGATTGCTCAAGGAGATTATTTTTCAAGTGATTATTATTCAAAAATAGTGCTCTGGCCCGCACCCAAACTGCCGTTCATTGGTGCGCTTTAGTGTAGCCCAACCAAAGGAAAGTGCCGGCCGAGGTACAGCAGCAGTCAAAATGCCTTCAGCCATCATCTTCCATGACCATTCAAAGGGGGGCACATGAAAGCCCACTCGCATGTTAATTGATCATGCGTCCACACATTTTAACATAAATTCAGAATTCAATTACTAGAAGGAAAAAAAAGGAGTGAAGAAATGCAAACCATTTGCCCACAAATAATAATGCCTAAAATTTTCAGCAGACCACTATGGAGAAACCCATCGACAGACCTTTGATGTATCTGAAGGAAACAGGACAATAGCAGAGAATTATAAACAGCTGCACGTAACTCCAATAGGAGAACATTAAAGCAAAACGAAAAAAGGGAAAAAAGCACCAGAAGCAACTTAGACGCGTCCAAGTCTGGATAAAGGTACAGTGCACTAGTAGAAGATGGGCAAAACAGCCGGCGACCAGATATGTAAGTGCTGAAAAATAGATTCTTCATCGGGATTTAAGTTTACGAATATATAAGCAAGGGAAAACTCTTTCTGATGTAGACGACTCTATAACCGCTAGCTCCTGAACATCAAGAAAAGTATTTCAGGAACATGCAGTACTATTATTTAATCAGTATATTATCAGAGGAAGAAATAACTTAAACAGAGAAAATGGAATTCTGAATCCTTGTAATTTTCCCCGGTCACTTGAAAGAGATGCAACGGAGGCATCATACATGATACATAGATTTTCTAGCAGACAAGCAACATCCTAAGGGGAACCCCCTTTCATGCTATGAAAACCTCCATTCCAACTAATCTTCATCAGAAACTATTATGGTTTTCAGGAAAAAAGGAAAAAAAAAAAAAAGAACCCCGCCCTGCCCCACCCACACACTTTTCTAGCTACACAACTGTCGGGAACAAGATGCAACGAACAGAGCATATGTGATACATTAATGTAAATATCATAGTAGCCCATCAAAATTCTAGTGGAACCCCCTAATATTGTACAAAAACCTCTGCTCTCCCACAAAGCTTCATCAGCAACCCACTTAAGTTTATAAAAAAAAACTAGGAGAGAGCCATACAAGCTGTCATGTAAAATGGAGGGGACTCCACTAGAAGAGCATGACAAAAGAGGATTGAAAATAGTTTACTATGTCGTCAGTGTCCTCCGCTGGTAGATATACTTGAAGTTGCATGTGTTTCTGACATCAACACTGCTAACCAAGTGCACTCTGCTGGCACCAGTCTTCCCATTGCGCTCATAGCATTTCCCTGAGAACTTGTATTTGAGGTCAGTTACTGCTTTCTCCTGCAAAATATGAAGACATAAAAAGTCTTGATATTGACAAGCAAAGAGCCGTCATTACAATTGCAAGAGATTACAAAACAAGGAACACACCAATATAGTTGACGGAGACGTTCTGACTAAAACACAGTTGTCTTCGCACTTGCCTGCAACAACACTGGGAATCCCACAATGATCAGTACAAGAAATTTGTGTGAGCCTAGAAAATACTAAATCAAAATAATAAACAATCAAAATCAAACACACCTTACTGTCGTCTGCTCGTTTGTTTTATCTCGGAATGTCTCAACTAATGTATCTTTACAGCTACTGATTGGAAGAGAATGTGCAGCATCCATTTGATAAGTGAACTCCCCAGTATCTCCAGTTGGCAAACCACATAGACCAGCATCAAGTGGTGGTGATTTACTGATTGGCTCCAGTATCTCCACAGCCTCGGAAGTAATGCTGTAATTGTCGCAATCTACTTGCACATCACTTCTACAGGATATATCTGCCAATTGATTATTATTTCCTGCCAAAGTACACAGCAACCAGACAAAATAAATAAAATAAGGGAGAGGTGAACATGTAAGACAAAGATGCACATGCAAGTTGCATGGGTGCGCACACGCGT
The DNA here is from genome assembly GCF_009389715.1 of Phoenix dactylifera. Lineage (NCBI taxonomy): Eukaryota > Viridiplantae > Streptophyta > Magnoliopsida > Arecales > Arecaceae > Phoenix > Phoenix dactylifera. The sequence goes on along the minus strand of NC_052394.1, from coordinate 3,354,014 downwards.
GCGCATGCCCACACACAGAGAGAGGGAGAGAGGGGTACATACCTCTTGGCTCTTTCAAATCTGCAGTAGTTCTCCTTAAGAGTTTTTGGCACATTGTAGTATCTTGAAAACTGAGAAGGGTGTACTCTGATAAGTCTGACCTGTCAGAACTGGTCATCTTAGTAAACCCAAAGGAAGTTGTCCATGTTTCAAAAAGCTGAGGAACTGCTGGTAACAGTAGCTTTTGTACTCCTAATGAAGAAAGCAACTGGAAAATAAGTGAGAAAAGCAAGCTGGTGAGCAAGCATCATAGTCGCTGAGGCCAAATTTGCATTTATCCAGCAAAAATGATATAACCCCCATACAAGCACGCACATTCCAACATGGCCACATAAGTAAATCTATGAGCATGATAAACTTATGAGCATAAGATGCAACCTGTCTAATTCATCGCCACGTTTAGGGGGATTACAACTTATTAACTCTCTTTAAAGATACTAAACAAACAACTTGCATCAGGTGAATGTGGAAATTCTGAGGTGTGAGCGTATTTTGACGTTTGAAGTTTCAACTGATACTTTAAAACCAAAACCAAAACATTTTACTTTCAACGAGAATTTGATCCAAAATCTCTAAAGTTTCGGTCAAGACTAACTCATGCAGCCAGATTCCCTGTGTATACAGCTACCACATATTTGTAATTTCTTCAACTCTTTCAATGTCTGAAGCATTTTCTTTAAATTAAACTTAGATTTCGCAGGTATTAGGAAGATCTAGAACATTTGCAATGCCATATTCCAAATAAATTGAGGTATTGCTTTGACATATATTTGACTATCCTAAACAAAGTTCGTTGTCTCGGTACCGGACCCCATATCGGTGCCATACTGGTACTGTGTCGGTAAGATACAGTATAGGGCCTTTTCAGTGTACCGAGTGTTGGTATACTATCCGTACCGATACCAAACCGGTATGGTACGGTATGCTTCGTACCGCCTAATACGGCGAACCATGATCCTAAAAGTTAAACCTAACGGTGGATTAATGTAGTGCACTCAAAATGTGATTTCTGATCATGATATTCCCCCCCCAACACACACACACAAAAAAAGTTCTCATGGTCCCATGCAAAACCACTGAAATGGACTGACACGAAGGTTTTTTTACAATATAACTTTAAAATGATTTCTACTTTATTTTTTATTTTTATTTTCCTAGTTTTAATTGACATTTTTTCCATTTTTTGACTAGAATTAGAGCTAAAACTGCCAATACTCCAGAAATCAAAACTTAATTGTGCTTAAAAAAAATGAAATCAAGTTTTCAAGGCTAATAAACAAGGCAAGCTTAGCATGTAATACTTTCACAGTGTGTGATAGATTAAGATAGTATGCGGTCAGCAATCAGAGCTAGATTGACCTAATCATGCAGTGTGTATGGGGACTAGGTACTTAAAAAATTGAAGATATGAACCTTTCCATGATGGTGACTATGGCATTGAATACAAATAAATAGTGAGAAAGATTATTGAAATCCACCTCAGACTGATGGGACTAACAATAGGTCAATGGTAATTATGGTCAGAGAATTCTGTTCTTTTCAATATAAAATTATGGTCAAAGCCTCTGCATGCGAATAGTTTTGTTTCTCTAGTTTTCTACTAGCAAAAGATTTTGATAGTGTTACCTTCTCTAGTTCATTCATTAGAAGGCGGCACATTCCCTGCCGTCGATATTGAATTCGAGTACCAACTAAAGGCATTTCTGCAACCTTTTCGCCATAGACCCTAAAAGGAAGATGCAAGATGAGGATAAATTCATGCTTCAGAGAACAAAATCCTGAAAAGATAAACATAAGGTGGTAAAAATGGTAAATGGCAGCTGATAACCGCACGGTATCCAAAACTAGATTTAACAAAAATACCTGAATGTAGCCACAGATATCAGCTCATCTCCCCTCTCCAGAAGCATAGTATAAAATCCCCAAAAGTTCAGTCGGTTAAGTTCTGACCTGTGCAAGACAAAAAATAATAATAACAATAATAATAACAAAGAAATCCAGAAGGCAGTATTCATTTCATCTTGGAAGATCAAAGAATTAAGAAATTTATAAGGAAAATATGATAAACATGATGAACAAATGAATATCACATGAAAACAAAAACTTTAGAGCCAGGTCCGCAAAACCGGGACCGAGAACCATACTAGTAATTACTGGTTCAGTACAGTATGGTATATGATTAACAAAGTCTTTAAGGAAGGCATTATGTTTCCAGCCTGGTAGTCATTGCTCCTGGATGCCATAGTAGCCATCTAAGAAAGAGATCATTACAAAGCTACATACGTAATAAAGGACGCAGCTCTCCAAGTCCAAACATTTCCTTAGAACTTATTTATAACCAATTTGTGATTTATCTAATCTATTCCAGTCTTGCTTCTTCTTGGGGGAGTCTTTGTGCAATGACCGCATGTTTAGTAATGCTTGCCGGCAACACAGTTGACGTTGAGTAACAGCACAAATGACCCCCTACTGATATGTGATACATCATATGAAGAGCATTTTGGAGGAAGGAGATGACACTGGCTGGCTGAACAACAGATAAGAAAAGCAGGTTGACCAAGATACTGAAATTCGATCAACCTCCAGATGACGTGAATGCTCATGGAACACTAGACTACTAGAAAGTCAGCAATGAGTGTGACATTTTCGTTCTTATTGCCAACATGATCAAATATACCAGCAGCTAGTGGGAGATAACATTTTCTTTTTCTGTCTTTCCAGAAGATATAGGATTCATTACAATGGAAGTTTATAGTCCCCAATAAGGACTAAGCTAGCCCTCAAAGTTAGCATGAACATGAGATGATTGTGCCATAACATAGCAAGAAAGAGCAAGAAGCATTCAAATAATAAGTTATAAGCTCAGCTTAAGGAGAGGTAAGAATAAGTTTTGAAGAGGCCCACCATCACTTAGCCAGAGCTGTACTGCGGTGCAAAGGGACAAGCAATCATGTTGTAAATTAAGTGATCCTGTGATAACACATTCGTGATAATTCGGTTGAGAAACTGTTTCTACCCTCAATGAAACTATTCTCTATGAAACCTGAAGAAAAGGAACGGTAACGCATTTAGGACATTCATGTAAAATTGGTGTAAAACTACTTTTTGACTGACGAGACTGTGCAACCTCCAGTGATCTTATATAGCTGGCTTCTTCCAGCTGCCCTACTGCTTAAATTCATTTTCCAAAATATACCATCTGTACCAAAGTCTCCTTTCTTTGTATCTCATAAGACTAGGACCTTCAACTTCCTCGACTCATCCCCTGTTCCTCCATCTCCTCCCTCCCCTTTGTAAAAAACATCAAAGTAGCATCATAATCGTAATTCATACAACCATAATCATTAAAATAATCTCTCAAAACTAAAATAAAATAAAATAAAATAAAAAATAAAAGAAAAAAGATGGTGTACTAGTATGGAATTGGTAAGCTATAACGTACTGAGTGCCGGGCGTGCTATTGCACCGGTACTATACTGGTCATTGAAAGTCACGGCACCTAGTACCATTTCGGTAGACCTTAAGAAATGTTGAGAAATGGTTTGACACCATAATTTAGCAAATCCTGCTTTTTAGCAAAATTCAATCAAACATGCTGAAACAGATATTCAATAGATTATTTATCCAATGCGAAGAATTCAATAATGAAGAAAAAGCAATCAATGTCTGGTCGAATTTAACCAGAAGACACACAACAGTGGTTGATCTGACCAGACACCGTAGGTGAAAGAACTCGTTAAATATAGAGCAAGTGACAGTGGTATTTAAGGATTAAGTCAGCCTTGTAGCCCACTACAAGTGGAAAACATAATTCTAGTCACATGTTGGCAATATAGATGAAATAAATAATTTGGACTTGTTGGAAGCATTAAAACTACCAGACAGCCTGGCTCATGGTGAAAATTGGAAGCTCATATGTTTTGTTAAGTCTACAAACTTTCTGGTAGCCAGCAGTGCTCACATTAACTCTATCAAGACATGCTAGTAGCAATGTGAATATAATATTATAATGGTGAGGATGCAACCTTCTTATTTGACAAAGAAAACAGCCTATAAAGACTTTAGTCTATCATTAGCACTATTTTTTTTTTGGGGGGGGGGGGGATTTTATCTTAGGCATGCACTATGCCTCGGCATTCTTTGCGACCCTACTGCTACCTTCAATATACAAAGATCCTGTCACAAATGTTATGGTTCATTCAACAAGAAGAAATTCCTTAAGTCAAAGGGACCTCAGCAGCATATATGCATATGCGATGAAGCTCTTGATATAATGAGAGTGTATAGGGACTCGGGGAGGGTCCTAATCAAGAATTAGGTTCTAGGGATACCTCCTCATTAACGAATCATTCAGTTTATATTTATCAATACACCCATGATCCGAGCTACAAAAACAGTAATCATTGGTGACATTGGAGTATAGGAAAAAAAACAATATAAGAGGGAAAAAGAAACAACATAAGTTACCGAGTTTTTAATGACTACTCTAGATTCAAAAACAATGATTATTGACATCATGTAACGAAATAAAAATGCAGGTCAACTGTAAATTTAAATAATAAAAAAAGAATAATATACACCCCGCTGCATTTCCTGCAACAGGCCTAGTTTGCAAATTATGTTCTGTAGATTAATTATAGCATCTAATGCTGGTCTTCACATGAACAGCTCTGTCATGTTACTCCTTTCAATACTAAACTATAGAGAGTTTGTTGTTGCCTAAACTCTTGTTTGCTTTTTTTTTTGAAGGGGGTGTTGAGATCAGAGAATATTAAAACAACAACAACAAAAATTTAGGGGAGAGATCTTACTCTTTATTGAAAAGAAGATCAGCAACAACATCACTATTGGTGCGAGGTTCAATCATAGCGACAAAACATTCATGCAGAACATCAAGCGCAATACACAATTTGCTATGATGCTCAGCCATTGTCTCAAGATCAAATTTATCAAGGTCTACACCATTTTCTCTACAACATCTCAGAAGAGTCCATGATAAACCTTCAACAGATGTTGGGTGAGATTTCCCAAGAAGTTTGCGAAGACGATAAAAAATCTGCACAATTGTAAGCAACATTATGAACAGGTATCCTATGGCAGACATAAAGGAGAAAGAGGATCTTTCTAAGGAAAAAAATACTACTTAAAACTTGTGGCAGTTCATGGAAATGCACAAGATGAGCTAACAAAGATAACTAAGTTACCTGAAATATGTAAACATCTATTGATCTTTAGATAGAAATATAATGGTAGTCAAATTTTTTCCTATCACAAGTCAGCATTGAAACCAACAAATGGTAATATCTTGTTTCATACAGACTGGGTGGTAGCCAAAATGTACTTAGACGTGATTGTACATCACCATGCAAAAGGATAAACTACATAATTTTCAACCATCATTGCTGCCCTAGTACAATAACATATTCAATAATGTGCATACAATTTGTAGTCCACAATCATATAATGCATCATTACGTTCCAATATTTCTGTCAGCATCCATTTAATTATGTACACACTACACATATAACTCTACATCAAAGAAGTTATGTACATATAATACAACTTGTTTAATCAGAAAAGGCACCATAAATCATTTATGTGATATACTGAACAGGGAAGAAAATAATGCATATAGAATATTCTTTTAATCCTTAATGGTCCAATCATCAAGGATATTGCAGTTTTGCCAGCTAGAATTCAGGCATGATTCAATCCTCAGTCTGGCTAAACAGGCCACAGACACTTAAAACTTTTTCCAGGTGGAAAGTCATGTTAGATGTTCCATTTCATTTGCTTAAATTAGTTCTATTAGTATTCTAATTACATTTAATCTTCAAAGTTTATTTTCCAATTCAATAAGTATCCTATTTCTTATAATGTTGTAGCTTTAGATACATGGATCTGCTTATTATGTACAATTATTGGATAGAGTGACAATATGGATATTCTGAAAGTGTTGAACCTAGGCAATATACTTCAATAAGAAAAGAGGTGCCCCGATGCTCAGGATTTGGGGAGGGAAAATGTATGCAACCTTAACCCCATGTGCAAAAAGACTGTTTTCATGTTTTGAATCAGTGACACTCATGTCACAATGGAGCAACTGACCATCGCCAGGACGTGCAACGAAGATAGGAGACAGAGTAGTGGCAGATAGGGATGTATTTGTGCATATAGCTTATATTAGGTAAACATTACTTGTCTGATATATCATACATAATGGGAAAAACCCCACATGCAAAGAGACTGTTTTCATGTCTTGAATCAGTGACACCCATGTCACCATGGAGCAACTGACCATCGCCAAGACGTGCAACAAAGATAGGAGACAGAGTAGTGGCAGATAGGGATGTATTTGTGCAAATAGCTTATATAGGTAAACATTACTTGTCTGATATTAATACATAATGGGAAAAACCTTTGCTAAAAGAGGGGTAAAAAAGAAGGTAGTTTTTTCTCTGCTGTGACTAGCAGAAAACAACTGCTGGAGGGATTAATTTGAGAAACAAACTATTAGAATAGGAGGAAGAGGAGAAACAGAGAAACAACAAAAAGTGGGAGGCAACAAGAATAAGGGAAAAGCTCCTCAATGGAGTTAAGTGATTCAATAAAAAGCTAAAAAAAGATGCATAATTAGTCATTCCTCATGGAAAAATGTGTGACAACATCCAAACAACCCAAATGCATCAATTCCTAGTTATATAAGGACTCAACTTATGTGTAATTATTTAGAACATTAACTTGCATATTGTGAATAGGAGTTCTAATCAGTTTAAAATTTCACTACTTCCAGACTACTTAATTTTCTAACAAAAAATAACCTAAATATTTCAAAAACAGTCAAACAAAAAATAACCTAAATCTTTCAAAAACAGTAAATCTTGCACTTCCATGGTATACTATATGAAAAGCAATGATTTAAATTCACTGATACAGGATTGGCCTAATTTTTTCATTGCATAGGATGCACCGCCATCCTGCCCTGTCTTGACACTTGGGACAAGGGATATCCCAAGATGCATCGAACGGCATGCTGGGACAACAGTAGGGCAATTCCATCCAAACCCTTGTGATGGTGCGACATCCAGCAGGACATCCCACTAGGACCTGAATCATTGATAGAAAGTTGCTAAAATCCCTTAAGTATCCAATTGCAAGACCATAAACCTTAGTTGAGCCACCATAGACCTATAGAAGGACCTATAGAAAAAAATTCTAATAGTAGGACCCGTAACCTATTAGAAAATACCCTAAAATTAGTTCAAAAACTGCAATAGACAATAAAAAAACAACTAAAAAGACCTTTAAGGCTCAATAGACTGAGAATTTAACTGTAAACAAAACAAAATAAAAAACAATTAAATCTAGATCTAAATCTAATATATGGTCCATTTACATCAAGTCCTTAATCTCTCCAGGATCCAACGGTCATGCAACTTTTCAGATTCCCATTATAGAAACATTACCATACATAGATTAGGACTACTTTTAAGGATCTAAGTCGAAGATAATCCGAGACTTAGCTTGTTAATGACTTTAGTTATCCATCTGTATTATGGATATTCATTATCTTGTTGTGCTAAACTACAGAAACAGACAATTTTAAATCCTAATAAAGTCAGTTATAAATGCCAATTACACATGTACATATAGACATGCATGCCCACATGCATATACCCCACTTCTTTGATAATTCACATGCACATACCCCTCACCTTCAGAAAAATATAATGTAAGCAGAAGAAACAAACAAACTATGTGCAAAGGTTTCTTACTCCAAGTCCGGGAATAGAAAATTTCATCTAAAACATTCAGAAACTTAGCATTTCTCAATACTTGAAACATATGGAAACACAATGAATGTAATCCAACATTTCTATTACATTAAAGCTAGCATAAGTTTATAATAAAGGATTGTTATTATAACCATACAGTGTCATTAGATGTAAATATTTCGGCAATTTTTAGCAATTTAAGGTTGTAGCTCTTAGCAATAATGCACGTCAAGCTAAGAAAGACTCCTTGTATCAAATTACCAAATACCAAAAGCAACTATTTTTGCATGCATGTACCCTCATGTCATATCTGTGTTTCTGTTGAAAATGACCAAGACCAACTTAAAACAAAATTTAGATAGATAAACTACGGCATACAACATGTCCAAGTCAAGACTCAGCACTTATCCACCAAAAAGTAAACAAATACATCAAATCAAATGCCAATTTCTGTCCTTGTAATAAGACAAGAAATCTAATCTTTTCGCGGTTAAAATCTGACTGGATGTACCTTTGAGCATTTCTTGCTGCAAAACCAATTCCCAGGTGGACAATGACTTAGCCGTTGCAATCGTTTTTCTTGCAAGCAGCCCACATGATCTGCAAAAAGAAGAGAAACCAGATATCACATATGTAAATGTATAATTTGGATACGTAAATTGATGAATTCATACGTACATTCTCGCTCACACTCATCACAGTACAACATTGTTTCTTCTGTAAATTTCTCCGTGTCACGATTGTATTCACTGAGGCCACATATGCCACATCTACATGATGGACAAAACCATTTTCCTTCAGGGATATCCTACATAAACACCAACAACAATTCAGTTTTGCCACGAGATTTTTCCTTGGGTAGATTTTAAAAATATAATTCAGAAATATTGTTCAGATATGGTGTTTCAACACGAGCAAAATTGTCTCCTCACTTTGAGAACATTAAGATGAAGATAAGCATACTGATGCTTATAGCCAAATCATGGTAATGAAAGTAACGAACAATGTCAGCAAGCCAGCAGCATGTGATTGCATGTCTAAGATCTTGTGCATGAGCATCTCGACATGATGCAGAACACAAACATGAAACTAGGACCAGCAAAGAAGGTTAGTATGGTCTGTGACAAAAGAATTTATACGCATGCACATGCAGCACCATTGCATGAGCTAAGCCAAGAAAATAGCTAAGGTACTTTCAGATATTCAAATATCTAGAAACTTCAAAGTGTATGACTTTTTCATCCAGATCAGATCATTAAAGGTCCACTCAACCAATTAAACAAGCAGAATTGAGCAAGCTTCCATTCTCTCCTTTAGACTTCATCCCATTGCGTACCGTACCGTACCAGTTCGGTACCAGTACTTGGTACAGGTGGCATACCGACACTCGTTATCCTAAAAAAGTCTCATACCGATACTGTGTTAGTGTGGTACCGGTACGGGGTCCGGTACCGAGACGGCAAACCTTGGTTTAGAGTTTTAGGGTTAGAATATTTTGAGGCATATAATAAGGCCAGTGCTTTAGGATCTTGTAACATCAGCAATTTTCTCTCTTGTGCTTGGACTTGTGGTTCACTTTGAGTAACCTATGGAACGAGAAAAAACTTTTCATTTCCACATCCAACTCTTTGCCCGCACTAGTTGTAATGTGTCTAGGACCCGATTACACCGCTCTTTGCTACTTGATGAATTGTTGCAGCTTAATAAGATATCTGGTCCACCCATAGGAGCCCATATCTACGAGAGGACTTTAGTGATCCTCGCTTGACAACTGTATTGGGTGCCAAGCCACCTGATTGCTAAATAGGAGAAGACATGCCATGAGCTCAATCTCTTCAAGACAAGAATATACCTACCCCAGAGAGTTTTAATACTATCAGTAGACTTTGGCTTTGGAGGCATCAAGGCATCTAACAGTAAGAATGCATCATTGGTGCATTACCAACAGTTAGAGTGTCCACCTTTGGTAATACCAACAGCTACCAGGCTACCATCAGAAAGCTAGGTGAGCTAGACCAGTTTCTCCTGTAAGATCAATGTGTGTAATGCATATGATATGTTATAAGCATGACTAGGCCCCTAATTTTGAAGTGTAAAATCCTGAGGCATCGTTATAAAGGACATCTTGATCTCTCTATGGGGTGGCAAAAGCCATGTGTCTACAATGTGGACTTCCTGGCAAAACAACCACAGCCCTGCACATGCAAAGCTTAGCTAGCTAGCTGGGCAATGTGACGCACATACCATGCAGCTCAGCTCAGCTCAGCTCAGAAAGGTATGCCACACTTTGATGGAAATTTCTTGTTTGGATGCCGCACCCACTTCAAATCTCCCCAGAAATTCATCTCTGCATGCCCTTCCTAAGTGTTTCTTTACTGTAATTTTATTGACAAATGCCCTACATGCATTACACACTCCCATATCTGCTCCCCCTTGAAGTAATCAAGCGTCTGAGCTGCCCGGACATGCTAGCATATATGAGTTCTGCATGTTACTTCTTTCATTTTTGTAGAATAATTTCCTAAAGTAGAAGCATAACTATCTATTTGGAACAGAAAGATACCTATCTCCATATCCAAAAGTCTTAGGTAAATGTGAGACATGATACTTATCTCCATACCCAAATAAGATCCCAACAATTTGAATGTGAGACATCTACATAAATAGATATAGAATGAGATCCTTTAATTGTGAATAACTGCCTTAAAGAGAAATGTTGATCTGATTAAATTTTCATTGGACATCTATTTTAGGGTATAAGTAGAATTCTTGAGTCTCATTGTCCCTCCCGTCTGTCTCTGCAGCTCTCATAATGCCACCTATTACATTTCCTACAAAAGCACAACTTGAAGGATTCAAAGCTTCCTATATCATGCAGAGGCTCCACATGCCTCCATCCCCATAGATTTTAAATACCCAATGCTCCTATATTGCGATTCCATAGATCTATCAATCATTCCTTTTTCCTTAAGCCTGCAATGAAATAAAAGCCACCCATCAGGTATTCCTTCATCCAATATTAGGCATGTGCATATCACGTGCCTGATTATAGTCAACGAAAAGGCTCCCGGACCTCATTCCCTTATCCATAATTGAGAAAGCAAGGTATCCAAAAGGTAAGGCCATTCCTTTTTTTAGCTTGTGATTTCAATTCTTGCCATTCAGGTCATCTAATATATGGATCTGTCCTCTAAGGCTGGTAACAGCATTGTAACATATACTATTTGCCTGTATAGTATGAGAGAAGCTTGATGTTGCACTCAATTAGACATTTAATGTAAGCAATGAGAAATGTACCCCAAAGTGCACCTAAAACAAGTTCCTGAGTTATTTTGCAAGTTCTAATTCACGATTAAATTTAGTGGTGGTTTAAATTAATATACCACTTCCCACATTCTTCTCAAAGATCCCTAAAGTCAAAGTACAAGTTATGTACCCCCACCATCAAATGAATCACCCTAGTGAAGATTTTGTTCTTCTGAACCCGCGAAGTCTATTAGTTAGAAAAACCTTTTCTAGCAACATAAATCTACATATTGGTTTACCGTTGTTCACTCAGTGAAAACATACTTAAGGGGCCAGGCATGAGAAAAAAAATCGTCATCATCTACGCCAAGGTCAAACATCTTGATTCTGGATCCCATATCCATACTATCCTGGAACAATGTCAGTATGCTCGGTTTGGGGTCGGTTCGGCGTATTGACACTTGGTAGCCCCCGTACAACATACTAGTTCGATACCAATATGGAAAGGTGCAATTTGTACGCACTAGTACTAATCGGTCTTTCGATGATATCTATCTGCACTATTGTTTGTGGATCATTAACTTTGGGATGCATTACAAAAAAGTAACATAAAAGAAGTTAGCCATGAAGAATACAGCGTCTGGAAGTAACTTCAAGTTTGAACAACTTATTGTCTATGCATTGTTCAACGCCTACTAGCTTTGATACTTGAATTAACTGAACATGAAAATCAGTGAACGATTTGTTAATGAACTCCCTCCTACAAAAAAAAGATTCTAAATAACCATAAAATGGTGGGGGGAGGGGGCTTACATTTTATGACATGCTTGAGGCTCTTTGAGTGCAGGAAATAATAGAGCAAACGATAAGCTATCTCTAGTTTTCAATCTATGGTCATTATCCAGTCTTATAGAAAAAACATATATGTATCTGTGACCATAAAGAGTTATACCATCAATTCAGGATCAGGTACAGGTCTTTTGCCAATCATTCTTGCTACAGGCCATATCCATGGGCAGTGCAAGCTTGTCCAAATGCTTTGTACAACTTCCAGCCATGTTTTCTCAGGTGTTTTTCATACTACTAGTTGACCTTTCAACACAAAACTAAGCCCTTTTCTTATGAAAGCCTCCATGTATCTCTGTTGCACATGTTCATACCATCAGAATCATTCTCTGCTCTAGTCTCCACAACTTTGTCCTCACCAACTGCAACCTTTTTATTTCTTTTAATGCACTTGTTCGAAAACCTATCAACCTAAACTTGCCGCACATCCAGTACAGCGTCCGGATATTCATGAGACTTAGATATTGTGTAATCTTCATTATGCCCCAACATTTTGAAGCATAAATTATTTTCAATATAATTGCTGTCTCATAAATTTCCCCTCCAATCTAAATATGTGCACAGCATACAGTTTTTCAGAAGCACCTCTCCACTTGATTGACACAATTATGTTTATAATATATACATCCTCATTTGTTCCTCCATTTTATGATGATAGATCCAAGATTCTGAAAATGATCACATTGTGGGGTCTCTCACATGTTACTTTTACTTGGTCCATGTTTATCTATATTTTTACTAAGATTGATCCAAAAAGTATGCTGTTTATCAGTGGAAGTGCACAAGAAAACATACTTAATGTATCACTAGATGTGCATTACTACACCTACTCCACCTATTTTTAAAAAATCACCCATCATCACATGTCTTAAATTGCATTTCGTCTCCTACACTTTCTTGCTGTCTTTAATTTAACACAAGTTTATTGGATCCTGATCTGATCTTTTAAAGCAGTGAAAAGAGCATGGCTTAAGATTCTTCCAGTTATATTTCAAGAATAAGTAGTTTCTAGAGGTTAGTGCAAATCAAATTCTTACAAATGTGTTGCTACATTAGAAAGTGCACGGGAGATGCATAACCAGAAAAGGCATTACAGAGAAAAAAAGGTTGTGACCACCCCCATTCAGTAAAACTGGAACACTAGAGGTGGTTCCCAGCATGAACAAAGCTACCAATAGAAGAACACCTTATATGAAAACTTTAAACGAAAACATTAAGCAAACTGAAAGACTATGCTATGTAAATAGATTGCCAACATAGATGTTCGGACAGACACTCTTATTACTCTCAAGAAGCTGAACACTTGAATTACCTCTAAACCAACACAGCTTAGATGAAATGATGATGGACAGTGGTCGCATAGCATTAATATACCCCCATCTTGACAGATGGAGCATATTGTGTCACTCTGATAGTGAGAGTAATCCCCCTTCAGTCTTACGTGTGGAAAATCTTGAGGCTTATCAGCATGCATCATCTGCATTTGACACTGTAACAAGGACCTTCCATCTTGCAAAAATATACTGGCAGACGGTCGTGGGGTGCTGCTGCCAGCATGAGCCTCAAACTTAGAAAGACTAAACACCTCATGACAACACGTGCACTTTATCCCATCTCGATTTATCCGGCCTTCTTTCATAGCATGGCCATCTCTTTTATGCATATAACTTACTTTCTGCCTTGGTAAGACAACATTATTGTCAATCAGCCATGATAAAACCGTCTTAGCAGTTTGCTGACTGAGAGACGATGCCACCACCTGTTGTGATCTTGTGCTTGACCGCAGCACACGCGGTGAAAAACTTCTGTCTAATCTATGACCTTGCCTAACAGAAGCCTGGCATCCCTTTCTTTTTTTAGACTGTTGACAATCAGAAGAGTGGCAAGATGGAGAAGTCAGCAGTCTATTATGTAAAGCTTCAAGAGAAAATGAAGAATTTCTTCTTCTCTTCTTTGAATTTCTAACTCCTCTCAATTGCAATTTACCAAATCCGAGTTCTCCAAATTCTGACGAATTACAAGAAATTCCAGAATCTTTTTCAGCCTCCTCATGCAATATCTGGGCAGCTTCCTGTGACTTGTTACTTGTCATTGCAGCAGAAGAACTGAGGAATCTATACTGCTCATTCTTCGTGACAGAATGTTCAAATTCAGAATGAGTCATAACACCCTTGATTTTTTTGCTCTTCGCCATGCATTCAAGAGACTTCACATTAATATTTTCAAGACATTTGGATTCCAGATATGCTTTACAGGCTGTAGCAAGAGAATGATAGGATCTCGCATCCGGAGAGTTATAACATAATTCCTGCTTTGTTCCTTTGGTTTTAAGCCAAAAGCGCCATCCCATGTATAATAGATGTCTTTTAACATTTAGTCTCAACTGTTTAACATCTGCATCATGTTTGCCATTTTGCTTTAATGAATCCATGTGGTTGACATACTCTGTTATCACCTCTGGTAAATACTCCGGTTTGAGATGCTCAGTCATGTTATCCTCCCTTAATTTCCCTGAAGAAGCACAATTAACATCAACTTCTGAGTGGTTCTCATAATCTCCTGAAGAAAATACCCCAATGGCGCAAGAATTTGGAAGCTCATCAGCGTCTACAAATTCGGAAAAGTTAGATCTCTCTGTTTGTGCATTGCATTTTCTCACACCTTCAGTGGCTGCAAATAGTGCAATAGCATGGGTAGAATGCTCAACCTGATGCTTTTTCCTTTTGATTGACCAAGAATGCACTGGAGTGTCTCCAGCAAAAGACACTGGTTCAGGATGAATCTTTGCAGGATTATTTGCATTTTCTTTTTGACTCGAGCAGTTTCCCTCCAGATCATCATCAGCTCTGCATCCCTGACCCACTTTCTGGTGCCCCTTCAGCAAATCACAACAGACCTGATAAAGGGAGTAATAAGTCTTCCCCTCAGGCGAACAGAACCGAAGCCTTACAATTGCATCTCTTTTGATTTCAATCTTCCAACCCAAAGCCAAAAGATGCTTCTTCACTTTTAGCCTCAAATTGTCATGATTAAGATTGGTTGGTCTTAATCTTCTTAGCTGAGGCATTCCACTTTCTAATCCAGGTGCATATAATGATATGGCCTCAGGAGAGTATTCAGCCTCTATTTTCACAGGTTTCCAAGTTCCAGCAGCTCTTGAGGGTGATCTATTCACAGCCTCATTGTCCCTGCATGTGAGGTTCCAATTGGAACAATTTCCTTGGCCATCACATATTGGAATGTCAGTGGCACCACTGCAGATCACGGCTTTCCGAGTATCTGCATTTTCTTCTGCTGCTTTCCATGATTCACATGCTCTAATAAAAGATGCATAACGGGTTCCATCAGGTGAAACATAGTACTTGTTTCCATTAGAACTTTCCCTGAACTGCCAACCTACAGCCAGAAGATGAGCCTTTGCAAGCTGACGTGTAACATGAGTTCTTTTTCTCAAATATGGAGGAAGAGGTTTAGTGTGATATACTGAGATGAAGTCTGATATAGCTTTAGGGCCACTTCCAGGTTTTGCATTACATTCATCTGGATCGCATAATCGAGAAGGGCTTCCTCCAGAAACCACTCCACCCGAAGCTTCCATGACCCCCTCTCTTTGGGATGCTTGAGAACAACTTCCATTATCATACTTCCCCTGAGATAAGCTTTCAGTATATCCAAGCCAAAAAAGATCATCAGACATGCATGGTTCTGGAGAGGAAATACTATTTACAATACCAGCCAAGCAACCACTCATGCCTGTGCCATCCATCTGGGTATTGGTACCTTCAAGACGAGGAACATCATCCATTGGGACATCGTTAGAAGTAATGGGAAGATTGATTAACTGATTGGAAGGAAGTATTTCAGAAACAGTTGTTCCACTGACAACAGACCACAGTACTTGTATTAACTCAGACACCAAGCTGTGCCAGATATCTCCTGTTTCAAAAGTCCATCCCTTAATTTTCTCCAAGAAACCACGTGTAGCTCTCAAGTCATACCATATCTCCCTGATTGAAACAGGAAGTCCGTCTTCCTCTTCAAAGGTCCGAAGAACCTGAAGCAACAGCCATTTGCCACGAGGCTTCCAGTCCCCGAAAACTTCATTCCACTCCTGGGTAATGCGCAGCCGGTCAACAGAGATAATCTGTTGGTCCCCTTGATCTGGAAAGAAAACCCTCCTTTGTTCAGAACCCTCCTCATGATCAAAGACTACGCCTTCCCACCAGGCATCATCCACCAAGGCATCAACACACCAGCCCATATCTGATATCAGATCCTCGCATCTTGTACTGAGGCGGCAAAGGTCTTATCTGGCCACGGGTAATACTTGGGGACTGTCCTTGATGTACCTTCTATAGCAGCTGATACTGCAACCGATTCCACGAGTTTCGAACTCTGATCGTCATTTAAGAGATTGGTATATTCAATAAGACGGGAGCAGTCGCCACAACCAATGACCTTACCCAAATGCCAAGAACCAAGAAGCCCTTCATCGAAATACAAAACCTAAGGAAACAACTGAACATGAGTAAAGATCAAAGACAGAACGATGCACATCATCATCAAAGCACCAAAAACTTATAAAATCAGCATAACGTATCCACATTGCAGCCCACAAACCCAATTCCACAAACTAATAACTAAGAACAAAACAACCCTGCATGAATTTAACGCAAGAACTCCAAGATCACCATGGTAGTTTGAGATCTTTATGACACGAAGGCAAAAAAGAAAACGCACAGGCAAAGAAAACACATGAGCACGATGAAAAAGAAGGGGGAAAAAAACCAATAACTTGGAATCATATTGCGTTCTTGGACTGATCCAAACATCAAAACAAGCAGAACAGAACTCAAGAAGCATGTGCTCGGAGCCACATTGCGATGGGGGAGGGGCCTGCCTACCTCGACCTTCTCGCCGGTGAGAAGCTTTTCTTCGGTCGTCCATCCTCTTCCTCCTCTTGTTCTTCCTCCCCTCGTGTCCTCCGCCATTAACGCCGACATCGGAGTCCAGGATCGGGAGGCCGGGCGAGAGAGGGTTTTAGTGGTTTCTATGCAAGAAATATTGCGGAGCAAGTAAGAAAACAAACCCCCTGGAAACAAAGGGAGAGGATACCGGGGAGAGAGATCGTTCGAACTCGCCAAAAAAACAAGACCTAATCGGAGTTGGATCTTGGAGTATTAATCTTATGGCCGGCAGTGGGGTTTATTAAAATTGGCGTGCCGATTCCGTTTAAATTTCACCCCTTATTTTCCGATCGTACTCGCAGCGCCAGCCAGCTGGGAAGCGTACGCACTCACCGGTTTCCAACCGTATCGCTCTTCCCTCCGCCATTGCCGTGAGGAGGTTTGTTTATAAGTTTTAAAATAATAATATTACATGCTTGGCCCGAGTAATTAATATAAAAATAGTTAAATTAATGTAAAACTAGTTCGCAAACATTACAGAACTCGGTTCGCTTAAAACTTAGTTATGAAAAGGTTGTGATAGCGACTCTTCATGCAGAAATAATTTAAATATAAACTACCTGTACTTTTTGTCTTGTTATTTACCAATATGCCATCCCCGTTTACCTTCTTTGTTGATCATCTCAGTTTTGGTTTTTTGCAAGCTTGTTTTACCAAAATGTGCCAAAATAAAACACTCAAAACTCTTGCCCTTGCATGACAAAAATGTCTTAAGATTAGTGGTTGGCCGAAAGACATCAAAATCTGTGGACAGCAAGGAGATTGAAAAAATCAAATGGGAGGAAGGGATGGGATCAATTGGTACTGGCTATATTCTAGTACATATAGCTGGAGTGCATTCTTGCATTTTTCTATAGTAGAAAGCTTTCATTAACTCAACTTTACACAAAACCCTTCATTCCTTTTACCAATAAGAGGTCATTTGTAGTGAAAAGACTAAATGGAGTCCATCAAGAATGTTGCTCAATGCCTCCATTCTCTTGTGCCAAAACAAGAATTATAACAGATTCTTTGAGTCCCATAATATCTGAAACTATCCACTAATTGTAATTTGCTTATGTGTAACCTTATAAATCCTCCTCTTTCAATAAATCTGGGGGATGCTTTTCCCTTCCTCCATCTCCACATCAAAAAAAAAAACTTAAAAATGACTCGATTGCATCTCCAACTTGATCTTCCATCAAAGTCGTTAGATATGATCTACAAGCTTTAGAAGAAAATATTAAAAAGAGAATGTCCACACAACTTGATAGTTCCGATATACATATATTTATCGTGAGGCCAACAACATTGCAAATTGGGTTGCTTCTCATTTTGCTAAAAGTTCGTGGATTTTTCTGGGATGCTGACACGCCAATGCCCCACAAACTCACAGATAAATTGTATAGGGGTAAATTTACATGCTTTCATTCTCCTGTTGTTTAAATGTATCAAGACAAATTTAGTTGCTTTCATTCTTATGTGGTTTAATCTATCCATTTGACCATAAAAGAAAGAGCGAAAAAGAAAAAGGATGACCTTTGACATAGGACTCTACCTTTTTTGTTTGTGAAAAATGTGTGACTAATTAATACTAGAGTTTCTGTTGCTTGTTTGAGCCACTACGAGTATGCATTGCTAGATTACGGCATCTATTATGTATATATATAATAAATGGAGGCTTTGTTTGAGCTGAGCTCTCCATTTACTGCATAGACATCTATATTAATAACTTTATTAATAGATCTATTAAGAATCTTATTTCATACGGTTCATAATGATATAATATGATTAACAAGAAGTTTATTGGCTTATTAAACCACATTCAATAAAAAACTTCTATTAGTATCACTAAACTGATATAAAAATTAATAATATTGCTAATCAAATTTACTTAATATATGCTAATATTAATTAAAATATTTTTCACTAATAATGTACCCTACCCATATCCCCTACGAATCAAAAAAAATATACTAATATTTTATTAATTTTGATTACATATTTTTTGATTATGAACTTATCTAAAAGTAAAAGAAAAAACTACAAATGATCCCACTATATTGCATTTAAAAATTCTTTAATGCAATGCTTTTCTATTTCTTATAATTATATGCAGGATGGATCATGACTTATTATTTGATATAATATAATATTTTATTATATTGATAGATATACATATAATATCGGATTTTTGTATTAGGATGGTGTATCACAATATTAATATCAAAAATTTATTTCAAAAAATAAATAAGTTCCAATATTTGTTATATTATATTATATTTCTAGTGTCTATGCAATTATATTTTTTCTATATTAAATTTGAACAATAGTTAGAAAAGTGAGAAAAAAATTGTATACCAATAAATCACGTGAGTTATCTACGAGTGATATTATGGGATTGGAGCAATTTGGTAAAATTTGTATCTATATCAATTTAGGTTTGAAGTGAGCTTAAGATTCAACTATCAACAATATTTAAAAAAAACAAACTACTTTGTAGATTTTCGATGTATAATTTAATACAAGAAGTTACATTTAAGTCTCAAAAATCTAGCATTTATCCCAACCATCCCTATGCAAAGATAAAATTTTCATGAAACTATCCATTACATCTACTTCAAGGTGGGATTCTTATATAAAGCACCAAACCTCTTCAAGCTGTCAAATACCATTTTATCTTTAGTGATGTTATTTTTATATATCTTATGTATCTTGCTATACATTCCTTCATAGTTTGTTATGGCATTTCTATAATTTTTTTTTTGAGATTTTGTATTTTGAAATTTGTCCTTTCTCTTGAGTCTTACTATGCTTTTACTTATGGCATTATATTTTTAATTTTCTTTCGTTGTTTTCTCTTTTTACATTTTTATCCATTTTATGATTATTATTATTTTTACTAATATATGTTTTTTCACTTTATTTTGTTGTGTTATGGTTTTCATGTTTGTTCTAATTTACCATCTTTAGTTCTATTTCTATTTTTGGCTGTTTGTTTAAATACACTGTTTGTGTATTTATTTACTACCGTATGTAGCGGTAGGCCTGATAGAATTGAAAGCCCCAGTCCATAAGCTCTGTTCCCAAAACTCCCTAAAACCTCCTCTCCATCTCTCTTGCTTTCTTTTATCTTCCGGTCTGCGCTAGCGGAGAATGACTCCAAGGAGAGTGAGAGCACAGACGAAGGGAGGAAGCTTTTCAGCGGAGAGAAGATGCCGAGGTAGGCCTCGCCAGCTTCTTGATTTCCATTCTGCTTCCTTTAAAGCTTGTTAGATCCGTCCAAGAACGCAATACGATTCTAAGTTCTTCCTTTCTTTGCTTCCTTTTTATCGTTATAATGTGATTTGGCGTAATGTTTCTTCTTGCCGCTTGTTCTAATGTGATTCTTGATGTGTTTAACTTCACGCGGATCGATTAAGAATTGGAGAGGTGTAAGCTTTATCATCTGGCATCGTCTCCGTTTATAGGTTTTGCATTATATGCGCATTTCTTCATTTCTTTTGGTTAATCCATAAATAATGCTGATGGTTTCTTTTGATGCCGTTCCAATTTGATTCTTTATATGCTTCATTGGTATAAATTTTTGCTTTTCATTCATTACATTCCGAAGGACCTTTTAATGTTGGAGTTTCTTGTGCTTGTTTTGTGCCAAATTTTACTGTTCTTTCCATGCCAAAAATCCTGATTTCTTTTCTCCTTCTTTTAAAGGTTAGGTTCCTACACAGCGCAATGAGATGCCGAATTCTCATTTACCTTTGCTTCTTTTGATCATTCTCATGTCAAGATTATCGTAATAACCCTAAGAACTCAAGATTCCGTAAACCCTCTGCATCTTCCTAAATAACCCCTGTTTACAGTCTTGGAGGCCCTGCCGATGGCTGGAAAACTCCAACAAGGGCAAGAGAAAAAGCAAGAAGACAAAGAGAGCAGACGACGGGAAGAAGCTTCTGCCTGTAGAGGAGGTCGAGGTATACATCGCCCATCACGTCGTGATTCCAAGGTCCAGTATCCTAATTTCTGTTTCTGTTTCTGTTTCTGTTTTTTTTTTTCAAAGCTTAGGTTGTTGGCCATGATACAAAGTGGTTCGGGCACTCTCATTTCCATTGCTTTTATATGCTTCTGGTGTTGCCTTCTACTTGCTGCTTAACATATCTCCAGCTACAACATTATTTTGCTTCATCTCCTAGTTATCCTTTTTTTGCCATTTATTGATTTATTTGTTAATTAGATGCCCATGGTTTTGGTGCAATTAATTGTCTTGCAAATATATTAGAGACGGAGTTGTGATCAATTTGTCTTTCACTGCCTCTGTTTATGTTTTTTTTTTGGTTGTGGAGAATTTATGGGCTTCGGATTAATCACTTTGATTTTGATCTTATATTAATGAGGAAATTCTTTTGGATTCATAATCCATACCACTTTGATTATTTCAATGAAATCTTATTTTGTGGTCACCATATGCTTCAATGGTATAAAACTTTTGTTTTTTTTATTAAATCTAAAGAACCTTCTGAACTGTTATGTATTTAATTCATGCAAAACTCATTTGCTTTCAGATCCTGGTTCTTGAAAGTGTGTTTGCTGAAAAAACACAGCTATTTAACACCAGTTTAAATGATCTAATGCTTTGATTGATCGCCATCTTGCTATTTGTGACCTCTACTTATGATTTTTCTTTCTTTAGGTGCTACATTTTGGGAGTAAGGGTCTTGTGGGTCTTGGCATTTGGGTGTAGTCATTGGTTGTGGTGAATACTCTCGTCTTGTGGAATACACTAATCTCTTGAATAAAGACCAGAGTTCAAAACTTGTGAAGTCCATCCCAGTATCAACTGTTGTACAAGGAACATCAAGGCTAGTTGTCCAAATTTCACCGTAGCCCAACAAGACCTTTGCCACCTTGACTCCAAGTATCTGAGTTCTGAGATCAATTATGGGTTATGTGTCGATGCCTTAGCTGATCATGCCTGGTTGGAAGGTGTAGTTTTTGATTGCAAGGTACTGAAGAGAGGATGATTTTCTTCCCAGACCAAGGAGACCAGAAGATGATCACCATTGACCAGCTGCATCTTACTCAAGTGTCAATCTGCCATCTCTCTGTCTGTGATCTCTACATGCATTTGGTTACTTCTATTGGTGTTATATGAGGTTCAGTTGGTCATGATAATCTTTGTTCAATTTCATGTTATGCTACATGGTCAACTTTAAATGCTCTTCCTCCCTAATCTGGCCTCATGTAAAGATGCAAACTGTGCATCATGACTTCATTTATTTTGGACATAGCTACAGCATTACCAGCTGTTAGCACAAACCTCAGTAAGGATATCATGAGTGAAAAATATTTTTCATGTACCTTGATTTGCATTATCAAATCTTCAGTTCCTTACAGAGAGTCAACAATGCCTGCATCCAACCAGCATCGACTAAGCCAGAGTAGCAATAGATTGGGATTCTTCTCTCATGGTAGAGCTGCAAATGGGTTGGATTTGTTGCTCAGCCAGAATAGGTAACTAGTTATTTGGTTACCCAATCTCGAGATTGGGTATTGAAGCATGCTGCTAACACCGAGGCTTTGATCGAGCAACGCAGGAGCAAACTTGGTCAGCTGGGCTGTCGTGCCGACTCAGTTATGCCGCTGGCCTTTCATCCAGATCTTGATGTTGTTTTCTTGCAGGTGGACTGGAAGATATACTCTTTTGATCTGGCCAGTGATGGTTTCAACGAGATTGGTGGTGAGAAAGGTCCAAATCCTGAGGGCGAGAGATACTTGGTACATCCCTACACAAATTGCTTTATAGATGTTTCCAAAGAATGGATTCCAACTCCTGGTTTTACTAAAATAATGTGCTAGATCCCTTGCAGATACTAAACTATGTGGTTGTCTCTTTGCTTTCACCCTATTTTTTTGGCGAAGGTAGAGTCCCTGGAAAGAATTTGAGTTCAAATAAGATTTGAAGGTTGTAAGCTGCAATTCCTTTTTCTTTTTTTGGTGACCATGAAGGCTGTAGGTTGTAATTCAGCTCCCTCTGTCTATAACAGGCACTGATTTTATCATGTTGTCGTATGGGATAAGAAATTAGAAGGCCTCTTAATTAAATATTTGTATATGTATAATGGCTATTTAAGTGCAGGCATTATCCTGTGACGGTCACCATTCTGCAAAATGGTATCTGTTTTTTGGCATTTGTATTGTTCATCCCACTAAAGTAATATTATAGATGTATGTTTTCAGTTTGTATACTTATTTAAAATATAATGTTCTATTTCTTCTCTATTGACACAAACATTCTACACTTTTTTATTTTTTTATCACTATCAGCTATATTATCTCTCAAGCCCGCATTGTAGGGCTCAGTTCAAGTAGGCACAGAGTGGTTCGGCTCATATACTGAACTAAATCTCGATATGGTCTCGATAAGGATGGTACCAATTAGTACAGCAAATTTAGTTGGTACCAGGCTTAGGCAAAGGGATGGGTGTGTTGGTGACTCTTAGTTAATCCTATTGCATTTGGCAGTGTTGGTTTTGGGTTACATGGATCTGATAGAATCGGTGCAATTTATGTCCCGTGCATTTGTCTAGCAGTTAATATTTCAAAGATATTCTCTTCCCCTTTAGCTATGTAGGGGGATTTATCTGATGATATGAAATTTAAATGTGATTTATTGATGATAATTTTCTGCAGTGTATGTTCTTAGAACATGAAGTAAGCAGGAATATGTATTAAAAGACTTTTGGCTGAAAGGTAGCAACTTTTTCACATCAATCGTAAATATGGTGTCACACATTATTTCAGAGAGACATGGAAAGTGTTGTGAGAATTATCAAACATTCCCCAGCCACAAAATGTCGATGTGAATGGATCACTCTTTGGTACAAATCTTTTGCGGTGAATCTTTTATAGTGGTCTGCAGCAACACTTTTGCTGCTGCCATTATGTATGTATGTATATATGTAAGTATATGTATGTGTGTGCATATATGTATATATGTATAACTATGTTAAATATCAAAATAGTGAGGAAGATGATGGTATTTTTGTAGTTGTCAACGAAATTTTCTTGATGTACGTGTCTACTGAGTACTAACAATTGGCTGCTGATTGTCAGTAGTAATAAAAAAGTTGCATCTTTTCTTGGAGTGGCATTTAGTAATGCAAATGAGATTATTATGATGATCTTAGATTACAGATGATCCTTATCCCGGTATACTTAGATCTCCGATGATCTAAAATCACCACGTTATACTATGTTCCAATGATTAAAATTTTTTGAGTATCTGTAGATAATCTATTTAGTATTTTATAAAAATTTAAGATTACTAATCATATGATACTAAAACTACTCCTAATATATTGCATAAAAATTTATTTATTAATTATATAAAAATATAATAATCAATATTACAGAATGAGCATTTTTGTTTATACATATAATACATTATTACTTTAATACTAATATTTATTTTGATTGAAAAAATAAGGCAAATAAAAGTAATATATTAAATAATCCCATAATATAAATATAAAATATAATAATATATTTCTATTATAATTTAAAATATATAATTAAAGAATAATGTGATAATAATATGATTAATAATATATTATAATATATGATATATCATGAATACTATACATGTAATATCAACATAATATCCCCGTGGTGTATTAATATACTATTTTTTCATTAGACTAAGGAGTATTTTTATCCTCAAATTTCAACCAAGATTACTGCCATAGGGTGATCTTGGATGCCCATCCTTAAGTATGATTTTTATTGCTGAGTTAGGCTGTGATTTGAGGAGTGCAACAATTTAAGATCAGTACTACGTAGGATCATTATAGTGCGACCAAACAGGTTGATCTCATTATCTCCATCCATATCATTCTTGATTTTAGGATTATATCATCTTGTACAAAATGTCCTCTCTACGGTATGTCCAACATCTTTGCTTTCCTAAGAACTCCAAAAACTGAATAGCCTATGAAAAATATAGCGGGATCGGGTTGGATTTTTTATAGAAATTGGGTTTATTGGCCTGTCCAGTATATATATTGTTCTAAAGATCCATCTCAGTCTTAGCCTAAATCTAAATCTGTAGGCTTATTGACATGTAAGAAGCCACAGAATTTTTGGACCGAGAAGGTATTAAACTAATATAGGCCTACCCAAATAAACCATCCACTCCATTAATGATAAATATTTTTAGCTAAAGTGCTACCGTATCTTGCGAGGCGGCTAGTGCGTGGATCAAAAATACCATGGCGTCTTCATGGAAATTTAGCGATGGGACACAAGCTACCACGACGTCTTCATGGAAATTTAGCGATGGCTGGAACTTGGAAGATGATGATTGGTCGAGCTGGCGTGGCTAGCCTAAGTGGTGCAGTTGCCGTCAAGTAATTTTACGGTCGAGCTGGCGGTCCTATCATGAGTTGACTTGTCTGGCCACGCATACGTAACCATGGCCTACGTGTCATGAAAAGGAAAGGCATAATCACCTTATTATGGAAAATATATCCAAATACTCCCAGGCTGCTAACTTTAGGCTTTGCACTTTCCGTAGCTGCATCCATTTGTTTTATTGGCAACATTAGATTCCAGTCACTTCAAGAATCACGGCACAGCGCCGAGGAAGGATAATGCCAACTTATATAACGTTCGAACATCTATCTCTCACTTTCTAATGCTTTTCTCGTGCCCTTGCAGCTGTATTACTGGGCTGCATGTGAGGTGACTTGCAAGCGTGACAATGACCGTGGGCCATCAAAGCTCCGGCCTTTTGATTGAGAGCCAAGAAAATTCATAAGTTAATCAAAATTATGGTCACATACGTAAAGAATCTTGCATCTGTGGGTACTGAGTTTACTGCTTGATTGTTTCCTTGATGACATACACGTTTACATGTGAAGGACGTCATTCAAGCATCATGCTTTCTCGAACATTATACCATGAGTGAATTTATGGAACTGTGAGCTTGCATGAACATGTGACTACGGTGTACCATTTCTTTAGGAGGGATGGTCAAAGATTAGGTTTGGAAGAGGATTCGGGATAGACTGGCTTCGGGTCTGGTCATGTGCTAGAACTAGATGGTTTGAATTGGCTTTGAACCTAAAAATAAGGCTTGAATATATTTTGAGCCGGTCTCGAATTCATGCATGACCTAGCCTAGCCTGCATGTCCGGAAATTAAGCCTAGAATTAGGCCCGAAGATGATTCAAAATCAGGCACAAATCTAGCTCAAGACCTGACCCAAAGCCTATACTCAACCGGGTTATATATAACGCTGAGATTCATCTCTCCCACCCCAAATTTTAGACAAAACTCTTGATTTTTGCACCCAATGTCTCCTTGAGTCTACCCTCAAAATCCTAACCCTAACCCATTTCCTCTCCCTGATTCCTCCCCTCAAACTCTAACGCCCTAGATCGACCCAATTTTTCAAGATTTTGCAAGAAGTGGGCCAACTTTCGGCATCCATAGAGAAATAGAGAAGTGAAGAGAAGGGGAGAAGCACCATCGGAGGCAAAGGCAAAGGCAGCGGGGAGAAGGAGGAGAGGAGCGGCAAGGGGAACTTGCCCTTGGTATCCCTAGTGACAGGGCAACTGTTCATGGTTGGGCTTAATGGGTGCTCTTCAGCAAGTTATTTCCTTACTAT
This sequence comes from Phoenix dactylifera, assembly GCF_009389715.1. Taxonomy (NCBI): domain Eukaryota; kingdom Viridiplantae; phylum Streptophyta; class Magnoliopsida; order Arecales; family Arecaceae; genus Phoenix; species Phoenix dactylifera. The sequence continues at coordinate 3,327,497 of NC_052394.1, read as the reverse complement.
GTGCCATATGAGGGCTTGCTCGCTCCTCAACCACACAGCTGTTGCCTAGCTCAAGGTGGTCCCAATGCAAATCATGCAGTCCTAGTTCCAATTCTTGAAAATCACTGGGTTGAGTCTCATCTTCAATGGATTGGTATAAGCAGCAATTTCTCACTGCACTTACTGCCATGTTGTTCAATAAACTGGTCGGGGCAGAGCACCCACCAGCAGGAAGCCATCAGCGACGGTGACATTTAAATTAATGAATATGAACACAGCGGATCCACCACGTGTAGTTGTCCAATGTCTCACTAGGGATCAATGTCATAAGGACAACATGCTTCAAACAAAGGAAACACATAAAATATTTAAGTAGTACTAGTGCCAATAGAATTTAAGCATGTTCTAAATGCCAAAAGGAGGGTTATGAACGCAAGAAAAAATCAACAATGATGGAGAACTCCTTGGCTTTTGGACATCAACAGACTGATAAGGTTTTCTTTTGTATTTAAGATAGAGTATTTGATTATATATACATATATTATATGTGTGGCTTATATTTAAATGATAGCTCTCCCTTCTATGTCTAATTCTTAGGACAGACTTGTTTGCGGATAATGTCGACTTTGTTACACCTAATATAATAATAGAAGCGAAACCCACTCTGATAAGTGAGGACTGAGGACGACGATTTTTTATGTGCAAGGAACAAATTCCAACCCAACTACTCTGTTCAGAGAAAGAATGAAATTGTGAGGAAACGGACAAGCTACTCCATGAGCTCGTACCCTTTGTCCCTTTCTCCCCTCGAGAATCCTCCTGATTTCCCCGTGGAGAGAGAGAGAAAGAAAAGAAAAAGAAAAAACCAACCGCGTGTCGCCGACGACCACCTACAGGGGACCCGTGTTTTGCTATATATGTCCAATCTAAGCGTGACAGGCAGGCAAGGAATGCTGATTGCTGTTTGTACTTAGACAGCTGATTCGGAGCCGTTCCGGCCTGATCAGCCGTTGAGGCTCGCGTTGGGCCTTTGTTTTATAAGTACAGGCCCGGGCCCACGAAAATATCAAATATGCGCGCGAACAGGCCAGCAGGACCGGACCTGGTCCACCGGCATATTCCCGCATCCGATAATGAAAGGAAACGGATCCTTAATTCGGAAAAGTTATAGCGCGCACCGCGTACACGGCCACGCTGGTGAACCCTACCAATCCCTGCGTGCCACATGTGGGTTCCAGTCATCGCGCGCTCGTCTCCGTGCTTGGTGTCGTGCACCGGCGTGGCCGAGCACGCAGTTCTCCCATGTGGCCAAATACGTGGAACAAACGTAGCCTTATTTTAAAGTCGACGGCCCGAAATAGAACCACCTAATTCGACTAAGATCGCAAATAACCTGTGGGTGGGTCCCTAGACCCTGATTCTGGTGAATGTCGCACAGGGTTTTAGGGTGGGTCGACATATTGGTATGCTTTTTAATGTGGCTGCTTTCCGAAATCGAATTGGTTTCAACCCCCGTCTTCTCCTCGGCCCCGGCCGTATATATCGAGCGCCTCCTTGCGGAGACCTCTGTTGCGACGCCGTTCCTCCGCCCGAAGCCCTCTCGTCCTCGAGGCCGTGCCGCCGCCGGAGGAAAGGGGAAAAAATAAGAGAAAGCCCTGGTTCTCACAAGATACAATCCTTCTCGGTCTGCCTCTCGTAAGTTTCCCTTGCTTGTCTCTTCGATCGCCGTCGCTTTTGTTCGTTTCTTCTTCCTTTCCCTTTTTCCTTTTTATCACTCTTTATATGGTTTGATTCTTTGTTGATTCGGTCTATAGTAGTCTTGAATTAGTTTCTTTATTTTTGTGTGGCTTACTTTGTTGAATTATTTTCTTTCGGTTATGTTTTTTTTTCTTTTTTTTTCTGAAGTTTGATGTGTTTCACCTGTTATTATTATTATTCCCCCCTCTGGAGTTCTTTATGAGTAATCTATTCCTGTTAGGAATTGATCTTCCAATCTTGGAGGAGACAAGATTGCTTCTTTTGTTTCTGTTCTTATGATTCTTAAGACTTGCTTATGTTTTCATTGTTTTTCCTTGCTCTAGAGTTTCTTGTAATTTGACTTCAAGTTTTTGATGAGTAGATTACCTTATTCAAGGTCTCCGTAGAGATTTTTTGACATATTGCTTCGCCAATTGAGGTGGAAGGTTAATAGGAATCACTCAGCTATATTAGTTTTTTACTGAATTCGAGATGTATTACGGTAAAGGAAATGAAATAGTTCCGTTCCCATCGTTATGGTGGAATTTGAGGAAAGAATGGGATGGGCGCTTAGACCTCTCTTCTCGAGGCTTTATATGACTGCCACATTTTCCATAAGCTGTTTAAAGGCTCTATTTAGAGGTGGGACGGTAAGGAAAAGATTTTCAAGTCCGTTTTGATATCTGGAATTTGATTAAGGATTTTCCTTGTTTTTTGGCATGTTGTTATTTAGGGATCTTAACTAGTTTAAAAGCTACATAGTGAGGAATGACAGATGATCCAGGCAATAAGGTGTCACCATCCTACTACTATAACTCTAGTTCTTGTCCCTTCCTAGATACCCCATCCAACTCTGTGTTTGGAATAGGGAGTTGATGGAAACCATTTTCTCAAGTAATGATTGAAGCTGGTGGGCTTATGGTAGGAAAGTATGTGGCAATTTGTTCTAGGGTAAGTCTAGAATTGAATGGTATTGGGTCGCAATTTGATGGGGAGGTTAAGGGTGTTTTGGTTGGGTATAGTTGGGGGACACTTTTGTTTTATTTTTCATCATGATGTTATGGGTTTGGCCATCTCTACTTTTTCGTACTTCCTGTCATCTTCTGTTTGTTTTTATATATATATATATATATATATATATACACTCTTTTAGTGAGAAGGGCGTGACCCCTTTTACATGTACCTTTTTTTACACATTGCTCCCTACAAATGTCACCTTGCTTTGCAAAAAAGTGTAATAGCCGAAACAGTTTCTGCTTTCGATGATCATAGTCAAATCAGCGTTGGAAAGTTCAAGATAAATCAATCATTTTGATGTTTTGACAATTACATTAAAAAATTACAGCTGTATCCGGTAATAGAAGGATATTTTGCTCAACAGCCAAATGGCCTTATGACTTGGTTTTCCAGAATGATGGAATTAATAACTTTAATGTGAAGAAATTATTAACTTGTACAGAAGATCGTAATAATGTTGAAAAATAGGGTGTAAAGTGGTTTGTCTTGCTACAGAGGCAATGGAGCTATTCAAAACTATATTCTTCTATTATGTTGATTCTGTACTTCCAAAACATTGCAGAAAGATAGTAATAATGTCAGAATCCTGTATGGGTAAAACTTTGTTTTGAACTCTCGAATGCATATTTTGATTACATAGAATTTGATTGATCTTGCTGTGAAAAGGTTTACAATTGCAGACGACATCACATTGGTGTTAAAAAATTACAGTTCTTTCCAATAATAGAAGGATATTTTGCTCAATGGCCAAATGGCATGATGACTTGGTTTTCTAGAACGATGGAATTACTAACTTCAATGTGAGGAACAATGAAAACCAGTGGGACCAAACCGTGTAGATGTCTAGTTGACATAGTGAGGTGATAGTTCTATATAGGCTACTATGATATCATTGCATTTTTAAGTACCTTCACTCTATGTTGTACTGCATTCATTATTGTTGAATCAAACCAGCTTCCTCTAAATGGGTCAAGTTTCGTAGTTCAGCTAAATGTTAAGAGCCAAACTGATATGCCTTATCCACTATATTAGGTGTTGGATTAACTAGTTCTTGGTTACTTAGTTGAGAAATCAGTTATCTCTATTAATTTATTATTTGAATTAGAAGTTTATTTATCAAAGCTGCAAAAAAGTTGAGATGGTCAAGGAAGGGGTAGCATTAGTCTCGTGTGCATATTCAATGTTGATAAGTGTTTTTTGTCATCATGTTGGATACTACTTCTACCAAAGGGAAAAATTACACCTGGGTGACTGAATGTCTGAAAAAAGAAACCGAGGGACCTAGTAAGTTCAAACGTCAGCATTGACCTGAAAAATGGGTACTGAAAAATTGAAAGTGATAAGCAGGATTTGACGCAGTGTGTATACAACGTGGATAGATACTGCTCATGCTATTGGTAAATGGGAACAAGGCTTTCCCTTAACCTCACCACATTGATCTCTAGGAATGTATCCATTTGCATTTTTTATCTTACCCATTTCATCTTATTTAGTTGCCTATAGGACTATAACCCTTTGATCTTACCCATTTTTCCGCATTGCTTGCTAGCAATAAAAGGATATATGATTTGATTTATCCTCATAGACGAAGATATAATCCTACACTTTCTTGCTGATTAGTTTAGCACTAATTATGGTTGTGCTTCATCTTATATGAATTCAGATGGAAACTTCAAATTCCCAGGCAACACAGATCATTGAAGTAAATGTGGACATGCCTGTGGGGTTGTCTGGTTTAGGTGGGTACAAGACTTGTGGAGGTGCTGCTTGTGATTTCTCTGATTCTAAAACCAGCTCAGAAGATGCCAAAGAGAGAGCTGCATCCATGAGGAAGCTTCTAGTTGCTGTTGTGCTCTGCATCGTATTTATGAGTGTAGAAGTTGTTGGAGGCATTAAAGCTAACAGCCTTGCAATCTTGACTGATGCTGCCCATCTCCTTTCAGATGTCGCAGCTTTTGCTATCTCCTTGTTCTCACTCTGGGCATCAGGATGGGAGGCAACACCACGGCAATCATATGGTTTCTTCCGAATAGAGATACTTGGAGCACTGGTTTCTATTCAGATGATATGGCTTTTAGCTGGCATACTGGTCTATGAAGCTATTGCAAGAATTATTCATGACAGTGGGGAGGTACATGGCTTCCTAATGTTTGCTGTTTCAGCCTTTGGTTTGTTGGTTAACATTGTCATGGCTGTTGTGCTGGGTCATGATCATGGCCATGGTGGGCACAGCCATGGTCATGGTGGACACAGTCACAGTCATGGTGAGTCCGACCATGATCATTCTCACCATGAAGGCGACCACGACGACGACTATTCGGATTGTATAGAGCACAGACACAGCCATGGCATTAGTGTCACAACCCATCACCATCATTCGAGGGAGGACATACTCAAGGATGAGCAAGAACCACTCCTTAAACATTCAGAGGACTCCTTGGATGGGAATTCTGGTATCAAGGGAACTAGGAAGAAGAAGAACAAGAAGGAAAGGAACGTAAATGTCCACAGTGCTTATCTGCATGTGCTTGGAGACTCCATTCAAAGCATCGGAGTGATGATAGGAGGGGCTATCATATGGTACAAGCCTGAATGGAAGATCATTGATCTGATATGCACACTCGTCTTCTCTGTTATAGTGCTGTTGACTACAATCAAGATGCTAAGGAACATACTGGAGGTCCTCATGGAGAGCACACCACGGGAGATTGATGCAACAAGGCTCGAGAAGGGGCTGTGTGAGATGGATGGCGTGGTTGCTGTTCATGAGCTGCATATATGGGCCATCACAGTGGGGAAGGTCCTGCTAGCTTGCCATGTAACAATCACACCAGATGCGGATGCTGATCGTGTACTCGACAACGTGATAGGATATATCAGGAGGGAGTATAACATCAGTCATGTAACCATTCAGATAGAGCGCCTGTAGTAGATCTGTTTTGTTAGAGATGAGTACCCGACGATAGTCGGCAGTTGCAATAAATTTATGTACTATTTGTGGTTTCACTGTGTTCAAAACTCAATTATTTTCTGCTTCAGCTGATCCTATGTGCATTTCTTTCATGGATGATATGGCAACGCATCTGCAGACAATGGATGTTTAGACGGAGACTGCAGGAACAGTGGATCATCACCTCATGTTGAGAGTAGTGGCTGATGAGAATGTGGAGGTTCAGCCATGTTTGCTTGTCACTTGTCACATAACAAGCAGTAGTAGGGAACTCTGCGTTCAAATTTTGTACTTCCAACTCCTTCAGAGGCATCTACTCCAAGTTTTGTTGCCTTGTTATGGTTATTTGGCTGTGTTTTTTTTTCTCTGCAATTCCATCTTGATCGGTAGTAGTTTTTTTTTTTCCTCCTTTCTAGATAGATGGGCATCAATAACAAATGTTTGATTAAGTTTTTGTTATTATCGGATGAGTTTTTGGCCATTGATGTTAACTTTGATTCGAACATTCAGCAGCATATGCAGCAATCAGATCCAAGATCTTTTGGTTTTCGTTTCTCGGGATCCGAAGACCCGTTAATTTGAATTGACAGCTTGAGCTGTGGTCCATTTCCTGGAGCTACGAAGGAAGTTTCTAAATGATGCTTTGCTTTTAAGGTGTCATTTCCTCACGCATTATAATGACAGACGTTTGCTTTACGATTTTCGCTATGATTGTGCATGTTTATGATTTTAGTTATCTTTGTGTATATGCGAGCACTTCATCATTAGATGACCGTTTAATAGGTAGATTAGCTTGGAGACTCAGATTCTTATCATCTCAAGCAATCCGGTCTTGGCGGTTGGATAGATGAGATTAGCCAGATTAGCATGGAGTTTTGGAAATTTTGATTGCTTTCAGAAAAAAAGAATTGACTCGCGCGTGTGCGTGAAACATATTGCACTGATGGTGATAAAAAAGAAGGTCCAGGTGATAGAATAAAAAGAAGGGAGAACTAACAGCAGCCAATCTACAGATTAAATTCTTTTTAATTCCCAATCTCTGGAGAATAAAAATGCCCTCCATATTTTTTAACCCTCCGTCTTTCCCAACCCTTTTAACTCCAGCAGTGGAGCTGAGGCCGAAGGAAAGAAGGGTTCCTGGATTATTAGAGAAGTGAGCACCCCTGAATGTTGCTCGACGCCACATAGAGAGGCGCCACGTCCTCGGCGTTGGGCTGTCTTGGGCAGGCCCACGGAGGACTCGCTTGGACCCCTGGATACGTGTCCCTTCACCCTACAAGCCAGGCAGGCTGGTGGTGGCTCCGACAAGCGCACAGGTCTGGCCCGTCTGGGTGGATAGGTTGCACTACATCACCTCTGCTGCGGTGGATGTTATGGTCTCATTTGGTAGAGCTATTGGTAATTTTTTGAAGTATAGCCTGTTGAAATAGATGTTTTATAAAAAAATTATTTATTATTTGGTAACTATATTTTTAAAGTGCTATGAGACTTTAATATGTATTTGGTAAATAAACTAAGAAAATACTTTTGGTATAACAAAATGATCGTAAAAAATATTGCATAGTATTATACAACAAAGTATAATAAAATATAATACATATTAATACATAAATATATATCATAGTATAATATTACTGTAATGTAATATAATATTATTATAATATAGTAATATAATATTATATACTATAATATAATAATATAACATAATTTTTATATTATATAACATAATATATCAATATATTATGATATAATATAATATAATATTTATAGTACAATATAATAATAAAAGTATAAAATATTATAATTATTATCATTATATATTAATAATATTATTTTATATAAGTATTCTATTTTATATAGGTATTTTGGTGTAAAAAGAAAACAAATTTATAACTCAAAACAGGGCTAAAAGTGCTTTTTCGGAGAATCTCCAAAGGCTGTTTTAGTTTTCTACAAAACTAAAATAATTTTTTAATTTTTTTAATTAAACACTTCTATTTTATTTAAAAGTATTTTTGGAGCGCTACATATCCCACGGTTGTGGACCCAACTGTTTTGAAAGTGGGAAATAGCTTTTAACCCATTCAAACATCCAAAATACATGGATATGACCTGCTACACTATATGATTAAACATTCAAAACCATGAAAATTACTTTTCGGCAATCATCATTATCTCAGTAAACTAAGCAGCCGAAAGCTCTTTCAGAGAGAGCAAACGACCATTTTTATGCACTCGCCGAACAGCCCAAGCCCCAAGCTCGTGACCATGCGAGACAGAGGGCTTCATCAAATCTACCGCGAAGTGGGAGCGTCGTCGTCGCCGTCGCGTTTGTTACACGGAAAGTCGAGGATAGGCTTGACCGCTTGAGGGGCGACGCGCCACGAGCGCTGGCGTTTCATGTTCGTTTGATATCGTCATCCTCGCTCATCGTGCCCAATCCCAAGTCACCGGACCCTTTCTTAAATCCTTTCGCGACCTCCTCCTCCTCCTCCTCCTCCTCTCCCGCGATCTAATTAAGCCCTAGATCGAGATCGTGGTCTTCGATCCATCCTCCTAGCTCCAGCCATGGCCACCTCGACTCCGAAACATGGTCAGGCGTTCTTTGCTTTCATAAGAAGCACTTCTCTTGGCATCCTTTGATGCCTTAGCCTTCATTGCTTGTTTTATTTTTTCGTTAGATTTTTATTTGCTTGCGATTTCGATCGGATACTATCGAATAATTTAATTGTTAATGGATATCGTTTGATCGGGAAAGTACAAGTACTAGATTATCTATATCTTTCATGTATTTATAGACATTAATTGGGGCAAGTGTTCTTTGTTGAAGCAGAGGGGCTTAAAGGCATTCAGGTATTCGTTTCTTGGGAAGAAAACTTGTAATAGCATCGATTTTACCGAAGAAAAAGTTTCTTCTTGTCGGAAACATCATTGCAATGATAACCAACAGCGAAAATTTCTTGTTGCTTTCGAGTCAAATCAGCTCGACATTCACCAAAATCAACTAATGATTTGAGGAACCATTTCTGGTCTTCTGTCCTGGTTTTGTCAGGTACTAGGACTGGTTTTTCCAGTACTAAGATGGATATCACCAGAACATTGGCAAAGGTGATTGATAAGAAAAGGAGAGTTCTTGGCGGAACACTTAATGCGATGTGTTGTTGCTGTTCTTGCATCAACATGTCATTGACTAGCCTCGTATGTGATACCAAAATGCAAGTTTTGTCCACCTAGCTAATGTTGTTATGCTGATGCAAAAGTCATGCCTTATCAATTGTCCTGTTAAAGTTGTCCCATTAAGCGGTCCAAATAAAATTCCTCACCCTATTACAAACAAATCCTCTAGCGAGTTAAAGGGAAAGCCCTGTGGTGAAAGCTTAAAGCAGGACTGCTAATGTTTTTATTTGAGGATAATTAATGGAAGGTTTAAACTGATTATGAAAGGGATTTCATTGGCATTAGGCAGCTTGGTCTCTGGAACATTGCTTGATTTCTTTTGATCGAAGTGAGAGAAATGATTAAGTGGTGTCTACTAAGTAACATTCAAAGGAATTCTATAGTGTTAGCAGTTATACTTGTTAGAGAGGGGCCAGAGAAGAGAAACAAAATAGAAACATCTCTACATCAAACATAGATCTTCATCTTTTCAATTGAGGAGATTGTCTTCGCATTTTTTATCTGCATGCAATTTAACCTTAATTAGCTCACCTCTGCATAATTAGCTCACCTCTGCATATCAAAGAGACAGTTTTTCGCAAATTTATTCTTGAGATAAAAACAAATACGACAAGCTGATTCGTGACCTGGTTGTCCCATGCACAAACATCAAGTGATTCCTGGGTGTGGCCATGAACATGACTTCCCAATTTGACCAAAAATGTTGTATCATCATGCATGGAGTCAGACTATGTCAGATTTGAGGACATTATAGCTATGAGATTATTATTATTTGGTGTCAACATGTTTCTTTCTATGCAAAAAAAAAAAAGAGTCAAATCTGTGATGCTCAATTTTGCAGTAAAGTTATAATATTGTTTCATGATATAATATTTGAGTGACCAAGCTACTGATCCATGTATAATCAGTCAACTGAAGAGTTTTTTTTTTTTTTTTTACTTACACATCAGGTGATCATTTCAAGGAAGTCAAGAGTTCGCATATTGGATTGCCAGCACTAGATATCTCTGCTGCATTTCCTCAGGCAACACCTGCATCAATTTTTCCTCCATCAGGTAAGATTGGTAATTGTCAAGACTCAATAGTTTATGCTAATTACTGACAATTATGATTATCACTTATCAGCATTATCAACACATAATAATTGATATATGGGCTTTGGCATGACACTCTTTATGCTGTTCTGTGTTCAATTGTGAATCCCACATGAAAATTAAGTCTTATTTTTTGAGATGCTCAATGAAATGTGAAGTTGCATTTCATGGTCAAGGTCAAAAGTTGAAATCTTTTTGCAAATACTTTTAGCCTATGAAATGGAGGGCATAGTTTTTTTTTTTTTTTTGCATGTTCTTCAGAAGCAACATTAACATAACTATAATATTCACTGCCTTACCTCCACCAATGTTGCAGACCATAGATAAAGACTGCATGAAATTTTAAGAAGAATAAATTACAAAAACCCCCTAAGATTAGGGGTAAAGTACACTTATACCTAATAGTTTGAAAAACCTACCTTTATCCTCTTGAGGTTTATTTTTATACAACACTTTAACTCATACCTTAACAAAATATTAGTGAAACTGTAAACCTTAAATGAGACCCAAAATGCCACATTAGAAAAATTTCAAAAATGACCAAAATAACCTTAAGTGACATAACAACCAGCTAAGGATATAAGAAAATATGTATATTCTCTTTCCAACTCAAGGATAATTTCTACTTTTTACATGAGGTAAATGGTTTTACTAACGTCGTTAATTTAACTAGGTGTAAGTATAGGTCTTACAAACTATTGGTTGTAAGTATAATAAACATAAACCTCAAAAAAAAATTTATTGTAATTTACTCTTTTAAGAATGCATTAACGGATTATCGACAATTGCATGTAAGGGTTCGTTGTGTTATTTGGCTACTTCATTAAAAGTGGGGGTGTTTGGATTTTGTTATATATTTGTATAAACTTTTGTTTATGCGTGGGAAATGCAATTTAAGCCTTTAATTCATTTAAGGAGAGGAATGGAGGAGGACGAGGAACTGAAGGAGGCTGCAGACTTACAGCACCAAGATTCTCAAGTTACTGGAGATCACCTTCAAAAGGGAACTAGTTATCCTATATGCACATATTGGTTGAGATTCCAATTCAATGCCATATTGCTCGTCCTAAATATTATTATTTCAGTTGGCGTAAACCCTATTAAATTGGGCCAAGAATCTATTGTGATTGGACCTGAAACCAAGGACTATCGAACCTTCCCAAACCAGATGGTTCGGGGTGTATTCAAACCGGCTAGATTGAGATGGTATAGTAACTTGATTCGGTCCCAGGTCAAAATTGGCCCAAATCGGGCTGAATTGTTTAATTTTTCCCAGTTTCAAGTAATTTTGGCCGATTTTAAAACTCAACTAGGTTCAGTTCTTTTATAACCCTCTTCTCCCCTCTCGTGATCCTCCTTGCCTCTCACGACTTCTCCCCTCTCTTATGATTCCCTTGTCTAGGGTTAGGGTTCCATGGCTGCTACTACCACCAATGATAATGATGACGATGAGAATCACCATCCCTTTTTCTTCTCTCCTCGCCATGCCACCGCCTCTCCCACTTTCTTTCTCATCACCACTCTACCGTTGGTGCAAACGATGACGAGGTATTGGTCGGGGGTACTCCTATCCCATCCTCCTCTCTCCCTCCTCTCTCCTCCCTCTCTCCCTATCCTTGGTTTCGGTGTGCCTTGGGTCTATACGGTATGATTCCGTACCAAACTAGTAGCCAGTCTATATGACCCCCTGGTACCTATTCAGTGAACCTTCCTTGGAACGAATTAAATCCATTTAAAAAATTCTTTCTTCCCCAATCAAGGTACATCATCAACAGCCTTCCTCCCACTCAAGATTTGATCTGGAACTCTTCTCATAAAAGAGCAAAAAACTAAGTAGCTGATAGTGCATAGAACTGAGATAAATAGTAGTTAACATTCTCTGTTAAGCCCAAAATAATAGTAGGGGCTAAGTCTTCATTTTTTCCTGAGACAATATGATTCTGACTTAATAGAAATCTCATTTGATGTATATATGTTGAGATGGGCTCCGAAAAGCAGTCTCTTTTGGTCTCATATTGAGTTCAAGAATTGAAAATAGTTTTATTTTTGTCCATATCATCTTTTGGGAAAACGTGTGACATGGATCATAGTTGTCTACCTTCAGCCACTGACTTTATTTCATGTAAGATGATGTGGTTTTCCAAGTCCTGGCCCACATCGATGCTGTCTCTCATTCTCATACAACCGTCACTCAAATGAGACTTGAGCATAATATGGGACTTAACCAAAATCTTGCAAGATTTTATCCCCAGCATACACATGGCAAGACACTACCATGCTGCTATATTAATACAAACCTCAAATTTTGTACTATTTATGTGATAGTTAATACACATTACTCTCATGAGAGACTAATGCCAATAACCAACATGTAGCATTTCCTTCTTGAAACTGGTCTTCTAGGTTTCATGATGGGCATCATTCTTTGCCAGAGTTGACTTGGCTAAGAATTAGGCATTAATTCACAGATGGTAGATGGCAGGGGCTAATAGCATGAGGTTGTTACATTTAATGCTCATTTAATAACCTATACACTCAACTCGTATAGATGAGACAAGGCCTGCTAAATTAGGATTCTTATTACGTTTCAATGTTTCGCCTCATTGACGACCACTTTGTAATATTTGATCTTTCCCTGCTTGCCTTTTATTGGGGAATGATACAAGAAGCAAGGGTCAATGCAACAAAATAAGAGTTATGTTGAAATACATTGATCTCTATGAGTTTACAATAATTCCCAGACTTATGTTAAACTGATGTTTTGGATGACTTTATACTAGATCAAATGGGAAAGCCACTATCCTTTATTTAGAAGGGCCTATCACTTCTTATAAACTTTTCAAATGTAAATAGATTTTATCAACATTTTGTGTTCCACTCTCTTATTTAACTTCATGCTAACATAATGGGCTTGCAATCTCTTATTTGCAGCATCAGATTATTACCAATTTGATGACCTATTGAGTCCTGAAGAAAAGGCTTTGCGGAGAAAAGTCCGAGAGGTCATGGAAAAAGAAGTTGCTCCCATAATGGCAGCGGTAATTTTCTTCTTTTCATGCATTTTCCAAAGTACCAAATGTTTTCCAAAGTACCATACGCCGTTTGCCTAGGACAACATTCATCATAACTTATTTGCTGGAGATACTTCTACTTCTATGTTTTGTGACCTCATTCAGGCTACTGTTTTCACACTATCTACATAAATGCATATGCACATGGATTTGAATGCTAATAGCACCCATATAAACCTTCTTTTCTGACTCTAGATCTGGTAATTCATGGTAGTATTAAAACCCAGGAACTTTTCTTGCTGCTGCAACCAATTAATATTCTTGAATCATGCGCATTGTTTGAAATATGATTATGGGATGGTCCATTATTTTTGAATCTCTTTTCTTTAGCCTATGAACTTTCGAGGATGATTCGAAAGTGATTCTATCAGGTTATTTCATTCTGTAACTGAATCCACCTCATTGAAGGATATGTCAAATAAGAAGGGCATAGTCATTCCCATAGAAAGTCTGAAAAAAAGCACCACTCTAGACTACCTGAAGCCATTAGCATATCAGACATTACCCATCATTTTGACAGGAAACTTGGTACTCAAAACATCAAAGTGGACAAAGATTGTGGTATAATGTTTTTAAGGTCACTGAATTGAGCTTGTAGATATGTAATAATGCATCAATGATCGTATTTTGCTGACACTTACTGCTCTTGCTCCTTTTCTGATCCAACTAAGGTGGGTCGATAGCCTGTGAATATAATTTTCTTGTAAACATTTAATCCATGAGTTTCTGAAATTATAGTAATATCTTCTAGAATAATTTAAAACATCATGATAAAGTAACCAAGAACGACATTGATGACTACTATGAAAAGATGCTTTAGAGTACAGTTGAAAATTCTTGATTTGAGTGCAACTGGTTGTGAGCTTATTTTGTTTAACATTTATTATTGTACTCAGTTTTTTTTCATCATGTGAAGTAAAAGAGTATTTCACTTCATGGTACGCCGTACCGGCCCAAACCGAACGGTATGGAGCGTACCGTACCGGTACCTGGTATGGGTGGTGTACTTACACTCGGTACGCCACAAAAATTTCATATCATACCGTACCAATATTGTGCTAGTGTGGCACCAATACGGGATCCGGTTCCAAGACGACGAACCTTTATTTTGGTGCATTCTTCTTTTATTTTGGTGCATTCTTTCTGTACTGAGCTAGTTATATCCCAAAAGGTTGTGTTGCTTTTTTCGACTGTGTAATAAACCCAAACATAAGTTATATGGTATTGCTTCCTATGTCTAAAAATTGCCTTGAGTTTCAGGTAATGCAGACTAGATCAAACTGCAAGTGCCAATTTAGATTTATTAGTTGCTATATTAATATTTTCTTGCTTATTTGTTTATTTCAATATCTAAGCTCTTGCATTGTAAGACACCTATTTCTGGTGCTGGTGCTTCTATATTTGTGATCAGTACAAGCTTTGTTTCTTCAGTATTGGGAGAAGGCAGAGTTCCCTTTTCATGTAATTCCTAAGCTTGCTACCTTGCGTCTCGCAGGCGGAACTATAAAGGTACTGTTCCATATTCATCCTTCACTGAGGTTTAAAATTGTGTAGAAAGGCATTTTAGACATTGTTCTTCACAGGGTTATGGGTGCCCTGGGCTCTCTATTACTGGAAGTGCTATTGCTACGGCAGAAGTTGCCAGAGTAGATGCAAGCTGTTCAACCTTTATTTTGGTGCATTCTTCCTTGGCAATGCTTACTATTGGTAAAAATTCCAGTTTGTTATTCCAGATTTTATGGCCATTGTTTAGTTTCATGAAAATGCTGAGGAACAAATTTTTGAAAACTGAGTTTTGCCTTGGCATATCTTGTTCCTTTTTGTCAAGAATAGCATTGTGTGGGTCAGAGGCACAAAAGCAGAAATACTTGCCATCATTAGCTCAGTTGCATACTGTTGCTTGCTGGGTAAGTGTAAAATACTTATATTAATATGTTGAGTGAGAATCAGTTTGGTTTTCCATTAATCGAGTTATATATCACAGGCTTTGACTGAGCCGGACTATGGAAGTGATGCAAGCTCCTTGAGAACCATTGCCACGAAGGTTCAATACTTAAGTATTATATTGACAAGTTATACCAACTTATACTAGATATGATTTTTTACTATGTACTTGCAATTTGCTTTCGTTCTTTATGTGTGCAATTTGAATTGCTTAGTATTTGTGGTATGCCAATTCCTGTGGTGGAACAGGTAACAGGAGGTTGGATGATAGATGGCCAAAAACGATGGATAGGAAACAGTACCTTTGCTGATGTGTTAGTTGTTTTCGCTAGAAACACAAGTACCAACCAGATAAATGGGTAAATTGTACTGCACTTACTATATATTTTAATTGTATGCGAGTGGCTTCAAAGTTTCCAGCAGTGAAACAAAAGAGCTCTTGAATTTGTTTTTGTGCAAAAAAGTTTTGGAGTTCATACTCATTATCCTGTATTAAGGAACTGAAACATTTTAAGATACCATTTGTTTTTTTTTTTTTTGTTGAAATGCTTACAGCCTCTTTTACTGCTTGCAGGTTTATTGTGAAGAAAGATGCCCCTGGATTGAGGGTCACAAAAATTGAAAACAAAATCGGTCTGAGGATTGTTCAGAATGGTGATATTCTCTTTAAGAAAGTGTTTGTTCCTGATGAAGACAGGTTGCCAGGTGTTAATTCATTCAAGGACACAAACAAGGTATTGCGAAACGTGATTTATATTCTGACTTGTTTTGGTTGATAATTAAATGGTATGACTCCATCGAGGCCTTCCTCTGGAGCCTAGTATGACCTTTCTTTCTAGTTCAACTAAAGAGAAGTAGCAGATATGGTTAGTTTCTAAATTATATCTCTTACAACTATTGTTCACCAAAAAAAAAAGAGGATGAGAATAATGATTTAACTCATTACCTGAATTAAAAGTGAATTCTTGTTCTTCATACACTTGTTGAAAATATATCTTTTTGCTTTTCCTGCATCATCCATTCTTTGTATACATAGTTGAGGCCTTATTTAGAGCTTTCAGGTGATACTCAGTACGCTTTGATCCCCGAATTGTGATCAAATCAGCAGATTTGCCTTTTGTAACAAGTCTGAGTGGAGTTCCGTCCTTTTCCATCTTTATTGACCTTCTCATGGGTGATGATTTGGTAGTCATAGAATAGGCTTCAAGACCAACCTAATCTTGGGATGCCCATTAAGCCAAATATAAATGAGGCTTGCATCATGACTAATCGGAATATTCTCTGACATACAAATATTCTCATTTTTAACTTTTTATTAAAAAGATTGAATGATTGGTAGTCTAGGACGTGAATTCATAGCTAGAAAAAAGGGGCTCTGATGACCAAATATATATCAAGGAAAATCAATAGTTATAATGAAGGTAAGCAATGGATTTTATCAGTTCAGTTGGTCAACATCAATGTTGTCCATGCCGAAATTGCTTATCCTCACCTTTTCTTTTCATAAATTTTTCTCTCTTTTTCTCCATATATGTCCTCCTTATGCTTTTGACCCAGAAATTGCATTTCGTTTTCAATATTCGTAGATAAGACTTTTTGCTACTTGGGCCACTTATATCTGCTTGCTTGAAGCAGGTCCTTGCCGTTTCACGTGTTATGGTTGCATGGCAACCTATTGGCATATCAATGGGCGTATTTGATATGTGTCACAGGTATAACAAAATGAATTGGTGTCTGCATATCTTATATGCATGGTACATTCTAACGGGTCAGATGAAATAGGTACCTGAAAGAGAGGAAGCAATTTGGAGCTCCATTGGCAGCATTTCAGATTAACCAAGAAAAGCTTGTTCGCATGCTTGGTAATATTCAAGCAATGCTTCTTGTTGGTTGGCGCTTATGCAAATTGTACGAATCTGGAAAGATGACTCCAGGTCATGCTAGCATGGGAAAGGTTGCGTATGAGCAAGACACTTCTTTCTGGCTGTTATTGTTGTTATTAGAACTAATATCCTTAACAATCTTTATCACCGGAATCATGCACTATTGTTCTTCAGGCATGGACTTCCTTAAAGGCAAGGGAGACTGTCTCTCTTGGTCGAGAATTACTTGGTGGAAATGGAATCTTGGCTGATTTTCTAGTTGCCAAGGTACAGGAAGTTCTTGTCTATAGTTTTCTTGTCTCTCTCTTTTTTTTTTTTTTTTTTTTAAATTTTGAATCTTACACATCACTGGTTTGCACCAATTGATGTAGCATCTGCCTTTATCACCAAAAAAAACCATCTACTTTCAATTTTTGCATTTTGCATGTTCAGGAAATTTAAGTGCATGAAATCTCTTAAACTGAAAGAGAAAACGGGGAAATTCTAAAAGAATATCTCGGTCTGTTTAACTATCATGAAACTGTTCTTGAAAATTATATAAAAAAATCATTCATAATGCCTTATCCTGTTATCTCCTTGTCCTAGGAAGGCCCAAAATTTTTGGGAAACAAAAATATGCTAAATTAGCCATAATTTATCTATAAGTTTTTTTTATTTTTTTGAAGAATGCAACTTTTAATTGCAATAATCATGCTTAACATGTTAATGATTTTTTCTCTCGATTTGCTCCTATGAAGTATTGTCATTCCTTTTTAAAGATTTATCTGGAATTTTGTTTGGCGTACATTCTTTTGTTTGCAGTTTAGTTCCTTAGGGACAGAGCTTGATGAAATATGGTGCTTTCAGTTTTCTTTTGAAAAGAAATTTACTTAAAAATAGTTCAGAAATTATACAGGGTCAAATTATTGAGCTACATATCATTGACCTTTGAAGGGATGGTTCCTTATGAATCCATACTACCATTTATCACTCATTAGCAGATGATATGGACTAATCATTGGATGAAAGATGGAGGTATGGTGTTTTGTGACAAATGAACCGGTTATATGGACAGACTACAAATCTAATTTAGATCAATCTCATCATGTTCTAGGTACCTTAGTTATTCATTATTTGTGTAAATTCCCGACTTTCTAGTCAATTTATAGGATCTTTTCTATATCTAGCTATTTATTGTCTTGTCGCCTTCTAGCGGTGGGCGGGAATTAGTTGTGGGAGCTTTTCATATCTATGTATTGACTACTCTCTTAAAATTTTATGGATTTTACCTGGGTCCATTTCTCTGTAATGTCTGATGTGGTAGGGAACCTTAAGTGCTCCAACAAGAGCCTGTTCTTGAAAGACTATTTGATTCCTAGAATCTTGTTGTTTCAGGCATTTTGTGATCTGGAGCCTATTTTCTCATATGAAGGCACCTACGATATCAACAGTTTGGTGACAGCGAGAGAAATCACAGGGTTTGCAAGCTTTAAACCTGCTGTCCTGGCCAAGGCAAGTCGGCTTTAAATTAAGTGGTATGAATGCATACAAACCTTTAATTTCTCTTATAATCCTGCAAACGAACCATGCTGGATAATTTCTTGTATGATATCGCAGCTTATTTTTACTCTTGGTTCTATTATAACACAGCTTATGGTTTGAAAAATAATAATAATAACTCCATATAATTTCCTAGCAGTGGCTGCAAAAAAAGGAATTTCAGCTCGCTATTTCGCTGAATTTTAAAAAATCATGGACTGCAAATTAAGATATGAGATGCAAATAAAGCTGAAAACCAACAGGATGGACTCGTAATGCCCACTTTTATATGAAGATCCATGTGGATATTTATTTTACAGTAAATATTCAAAAAATTCCGGGTATAGCTAAATTTAGATATGGAATCAAAGATTATCAGATTTTTGAAAGCAACAAAAACTAAAAATCCCAAGTCTTATTGATGTGCCTCACCATTCCAAAGTTGCAGAATTCCCATATTAATCATGAAATACTACGAACTTACGAAACTACCAAACATTAAGAAGATAACCAAGTAACCGCTGCTGTAAAATATTTAACCGGCTTCCTCCATCCATCCATCCATCCAGCATCAGACGGCTAGTGGCGGCTCTTGGGATGTCTTGTTACTTGAACTTACTTCCTGCCCCCACCTCGGCCCACCCTGGGGTTGTGCCCTTGGTTCGCCCGCGGGTCGCTGTAGTCGTTGGTGGTCACCTTGAGAGACCGACGTGCCTCCCCTTTTGCCGCCCAAGCCTCTTCTCCTGCTTTAACCATTCAGACGGAAACAAACTCGTCAAGCGCTCTCATGCATGACGCTGTCCCATGACATCTGCTACTAAAAGAGAAGAAGAAGGAGGAGAAAGCGCTATCCTATGACAATTAATAAAATCCAACTACCATCTTGGTTATATAAGCAGCTAAAGTCCAGGTTCTAGGGATGCGTTTGAGGCTAGCATTAAAGTCGAATCTGCGTGCAATATATGATAGATTTTGATATGTTTGAGTGTTCGCTCGAAAGTTACTACAAAGTGTGTCGTATGAATCTCTTTGGATCGTAGGCCGGCTTTTAGTCGAAACTCAGTATTGGCTTTAGGATACATATCTTCAGAGCATGGAAATTTAGTGGACAGCTAGCTGCCCATCTGTCGTTCGCTAGTTCACTTAGATACATATAGATATGTATTTGCGTGTTTGTGATCTTAGCACACATCTCCTCGATTTAGTGACTAGTTGAAGGACAGCTGCGGAGAGAGATTCCCATGAACAACTGCACGCTTAAATTAGGTTTACAACATGGACAAGATCCAATGTTGCATGGTTAAAAAAAAAGAACGACACAAGTAGGCCTCAGAATATGCCAGAGACAAGGGGGAAAAAAAAGGAGAAAAAATAAAAAATAAAAATAAAATAAAATAAAAAAGAAAGAGCTACCTGAAACTAAAGTGAAGTTGCTTGTTAAAGCCAAAGCAAGAAAGAAGAAGAAACACAAATCACGAAGAAAGCAACGTAGCCCTGAATCCATCTCCTCCAGACTCCGGTATTCACAACAGATTGGAAGAGGAGGTGCACCATTTTGTAGGAGGCAAGTACGGGAGCAATGTCGAGGCCACGTGTTAAAGGGGCATTGGAGGAAAGAGTTGACCGATCTAAATAATGCGATCCACGTAGGGACGGTACGCACGGCGGGGTACGTCGCAATTTCCTTCTAGGTACGTGCAACAAGGTCAACCATCATGTACCAAAAAAAAAAAAACCAAAGGAAAAGAAAAAAAAAGGCTCAACCATCTTGAGCCGTTAATTCATGGTCAATGGTGCATCTCGTTTCGTCATTGGGTGAATGTCTCAATCGAAGGTTTCTAAAGTCGAGATCCTAATAATTTGCATATCTATAGTGGGTGCACTTGCCTCCACTTTCTCTTATCTACTGGTTCTCGGTCACTCGTTGCCGTGTCCTGTCCTGTCTTCTCGTGGCCACGGTTTGGGTCCAACGTTTCAAGAGTGCTGCTATATAGGCGCCGGTCACGAAGGCCAGTCTCCACTTTCCTGAGTACCTTTCTCAACGTATCATGATTGCAGAACCATTCAGTCACCAATATATGAAGCTAGCAATTGAGCAACTCTTTCATAATTTGTTATTTACCTAAAAGTTATTTATAATTTTCTCGACAGATTTTTTATGGTGACCTCGTAGCTATTTCTTGCTCCCTATGTGAACTTGTAATTCATAGTTTAATGGGGAACTAGGTTAATTTTTTGTGATAACAGATATTCCACGTACCGATCATGGAGTTACGTGGAGCGTCTTCTCTGAGAAAACGGAATCTATGCAGTTGTAGATATATATTTTTTCTTTGGTCTCATGAAAACCTTTCATAATTTTATTAGGAGCTAAATCACTTTGTTGTCCATGTTGTCTTGCTTGGCGTGAGGTGCTCTTTTTCACACTTAAACAATTCTTTTACAATTATGCTATGCATTATGGGATCTCATCAATTTTTCATAAGAATGGTCTCTCAGCATATTTATCAATTATTTAGAGTCAACGTGGTGCCACAGTTTCAACTCACAATAATCCAAGAAAATGCCTTATTGAGATTTCCAAACATGCAATATGTGACCAAGCAAGTGCCACATATCAATATTTTTGCAATCCAGGCTTTTTAATTTAGTCTCGTCATTGGATTTAGCTTGGATCTCCGATTCTGAATCGCGCAAGCCCTACTTTGTCTCCGGTGGCTTTGATGTCTTCTAGCACCTGGGCCTTCCACTCTCTGTAAGTAAATGTCTTATATCTGGAGCTGATAATTAGACCATCTTCCATTGGAAAAGCAAAATAACACACTGAGATTCTCTCTTTGCTTCTATTTGTCAGCACCCTGTGTTTGACGCTTCTATACTCATCGTTGCCAAAAACCTGAAACGTCATTAGAGCAAAGCCACAACCTCATTAAGACTTGAAACGTTATGATTTGAATTACTTTTGTAGCAATAATCTGATTATAGAAGTCACCTGGATCATGTCTCCGAGATTTACAGTAAGCATGCCAGGGATTGGTGCTACGTCAAACCATTGGTTGTCATGAAAAATTTGCAGGCCCCCCAACTCATCTTGGCACAAGATGGATAAAACGGAGCTGTCTGTGTGAGCATTCATCCCAAAATATTTATCAGCTTCAGGGCAACATGGATACCGATAGACTCGAACAAATGTGCCATCAAATTCAGATAAGTAAGAAGCTGCCTTCTTAGCATCCAATTTGAGATTGGCAGCCACAACATTAAAAAGAGTCCTTGCTATGCGTGCCATGTGCCTCCCATATTCATCTGCCAAACACCTTGCAAGAAAGATGAACCATGTTAGAGAGAAGGAGAAGATTAATTATGTATGTTTTCATTATAATTATCTTAAAGAAGACATAGGGTTCATTCTCTCCATCTACTTTCCTTTCCCTTAAGGAAGTTTTGTTATCATAGTGGTTGAGTTTTTATACTATGATGATGAACCAAACAGTCTAAACTAGAATAGTTAAACATATATACTAATTCTAAATTCATCGATTTTGTTTTACTCCGAGTTTTTACCGAACTTTCGATAAATTTGTGGATCCATTTGAATTGTGTATTTTTTGCACTTGTCGTCTTACTTGTTTATTAATTTTTTGTTATGACGAGCTTGGTCCTAAATTTACTAGACAAAATCCTGAATAATTCTTGAACTCTTGTCTAGTTTTTTTTTTTTTTTTTTTTTCCGTTTTTACCTTTGGAATATTCATTTCCCTTTGTTGACTCATTTATGAATAACAAACATTTACTGTGCGTGTTTCGATGGTCTAAATCAAATGAAGTTATTAAATTTACAGCATCAAGAGTATGAATTGGTTGGATTTGGTGCAATGCGGTCCCTAAATCTGTACTGTGGCATTAATTTTTATTTTGAGAATATGGTCTAATGCTGAATTGG
This sequence comes from Phoenix dactylifera, assembly GCF_009389715.1. Classification (NCBI taxonomy): domain Eukaryota; kingdom Viridiplantae; phylum Streptophyta; class Magnoliopsida; order Arecales; family Arecaceae; genus Phoenix; species Phoenix dactylifera. The sequence continues at coordinate 3,305,184 of NC_052394.1, read as the reverse complement.
TGTGATGATGTAAAACTTATTTTTCATGACATGTCAATTATGGCATGAAAAATAATCAAGTAATTGTTTTCATAAAACTCATTTATTTTGATTTTTTTATATAAAATTTGTCAAACCAGATATCTCTTGAATGAATTTTCACCTACAAATTCTTCCACAACTTCCTTTTAGTTTCTTTTGTTCTAAATCCTAAGGCCCCGCTCGGCTTATTTTACTAATTCGATAGTAGAATAATTTTCTAAGCTGTTAAAGTTATCCGAGAGACAGAATAAAAATGGGATATCAGGCCTAATTCCATCGCATCATAACGTACAAAGGTTAATTCACTCTGTTATTTTTCCCCAGACTTTTTTTTATCGTATCTCTAATTCTATATTTGAAAGAAGAATTTTTTTGCATGAATATCCTTCTTAAAATTTAAATTTACATGAGTAACCTCTTAAAATATATATTTATTTTTGTACCCTCATAAAACACTATGTTTGCATAAATGTCCTAATATAACGGTTCACTGTTAATAAAAAATATATTTATTTTAATCAAAAATAAAATAAAATTTTAAAATTACTTTTTTGTCTTCCATCGCAGTCATTAGGTTGTTTTTTTTTATGCATCTATCTATTAAAAATTTTTTAATTATTTTAATTTAAAATCGTTAATTTTTTAACGGCCAGCATGGATACATATACAAAAATAAATATAAAAAATGGTAGAATAGAAAAATATATATTTTACAATAATACACATATAAATATCAATTTTAAAAGATATTAGTATAAAATTTGATATTTTGGAGAGTATCTCTGAAAAAAAAAAAAAAAAAACCCTTAGAAAGAAACACCCCCACTTTTTTTTTTTTTTTACTGAATGTTAGGATTTGTGAATGTTTGGAATAACTAATCCAGGATTTGCTATCCCACAAGCAAACAGGAGCTAAATGCCCTATCCTACTCAAAAGTCCCCAAGTGTCCGACTAAACCAGCGACAAGGAGTCGGAGAGCCGGCCGTACCTGAACGAAGAAGCCGAGCCTTGGGAGTCCAAATCGTGTCCTTTGGACTTGAGCTGGCCGAGGGGAACGTGGAAGCCTTCGACCCAATTGAGGTTGGCCACCTTCGCGCCCAAAGCCGGCGTGCCCCAGATGTAGGACATGGGGTCCGAGAACAGGGTTCGCTTGGACTCGAAGGGAAGGGAGAGGAGCCCCCTGGACTGGTCCAGGAGTCGGTCCATCAGGGCCGAGGGAACCCCGTGGTTGGCGATCCGGAACAGCCCCACACCCCGGCACACCTCGTCGAGCCGGACCGGGTCCAGGTCCTCCAGATCGATCACCGGGACGTCGAAGACCGGGTTACCGTGAGCCGGCCGCTGGTCCGCCTCGCGATTCGAGCCGGGGTTGGGCCGGCGGAAGAGGGGCGGGTAGGACGGATCACTCGCCGCTGCTTCTTCCATCGCCGCCGCCTTTGATTCCATCGCAGGCCTTCGTGGGGAGAGTGGTCGACCATTTTATTTACGTTGGAGGCAGCGAAGAAAGTGGGGTTTTTTTTTTTTTTTTCTGTCACCTGACAACTTTTGCCACGTAACAAGCCAGCGCGCCGTTGGAAGCGGCGTTTTCCTATTATTGTACTTGGATAAGGATTAAAGGAAGACGGCCACCAACTTTGGCGTTTCCTATTAGATAGTCTTTAACATTTAGGAAGGCAAAAAGGGAGACGAGAAAGCGTGGCGGTGATGACCAATTATCGAACACTTATTAAGTTGTTTGCATTTGGAACGTTGAAATTCTAAGTCCTAATCTAATAGATTCTTGTTTCATTGGTTAGTTTTAAAGGTTTTAAGGTTCTATTTTTTATATTTTATAAAAATTTTTATTCTTTAGCAGTGATAAGCCTTATTCTTAGTCTTTAGCCGTGATAAGCCTTATTCTTATTCTTTAGCAGGGATAAGTCTTATCCTTATTCTTTAGCAGTGACAAGTTTATTTATTTAAAGAGACCTTTTGGTGCCTTCTTTGGTATGGCTCGAGAAAATTTCAAAGAAGAGTGAAAAAAGATAGAAAACAAAGATGTGAGAGTTTTTCTTCTTGATGAAGAGTGAGAGAGAGCTTTTTGGTGTGGCTCATTCTTTTTAGAGAGTAGTGTGAGCAAACAGAGAAAAGGAGGAAGCCAAATTTTAAGAATTTTTCATTGTCTCCTTATTTCTCTACCCCTTATCCTTGGATCAAGAACAATATCATCTCCATCTTACACATAATTGCTGACTCGCTTCATCCACCAATTAAAAGCCTCTATCCAAGCCTTCAATCATAATCGTTCATTCATAAGAAGCCTCGAGCAAAAAAAGAAATAAGAGAAGAAATTACTTTACATAGACTCTACTACTTCACCGATTTTAGACTTCCTCTTCACCATTTTACCAACTTCCAACTCTAAAAGATTTGGGAGGAAGGGATAAATCAATGAACAATTAATTTATGGTTCTATTCTATACTTGCATAGACAAAGCTGTAAGAAAGAGAGAGAGAGAGAGAGAGAGAGAGAGGAAGGAGCGTATAAGAGTAGGTGGTTTACATTTCTAGGGTGTGACTTTAGGATCTAATTTTATATGATATAAGAACACTAGCCTTGAGGCATAAAACGCTCGTCCAACGCTTCAAAGTAACCTGTAGGATGACGAGAGAGTTTTCTCTTTTTCTTAGTTATATTTTCACTATTTTTTTATTTGATAAGAAAATTTATATTCACATTTTTATTCTTAAATAGTATCTCTTTACTTTAAAAAAAGTTAAACTTAATATGCAACTTGGACCATAAAATAGCAATCTAGTACAAGACAAAATGGTACTACCACAATATTAAATAAAATAGATGGACTTAGTGGGCAAGAACCTCCCATAAATTTTATATAATATAAGTGACTTGCACAATCACAAGGGCAGCACTAATATGGAGAGGATTGGGGGTGCCAATTGCTTGACTTGGTAAAATCACTAGATAATTGATGCAATTGGCTAATTCAATTATATTGTTAGTGCTAATGCCGTAATTGGACCTTTTCTACTGGCCTAATTTGGAAGGCGTCTCCTCTCCCATTCAAATTATAAATAAATAAATAAAAGCAAAAGTAGGCAATCCAAGTTGGCCACTTGGGGGAGCCCACTGTAAGGTCAGAGGCTCTCGGGTACGCAGCTTTCCGACCCACCTACGATGCATTCCACCGTGTTTTCAGGGAAGAAGCGTTCTTGCGTGCAATAAATGGGTCAGCCATTATTGCACGGCGACGAACGTTGGATCGGGAGAGAGAGGGAGGTGACAGAGAGAAGAATGGCAGCGGCGACGACGCCGGAGCGCCATGGTGAGGGGCTTCCCCGAAGGCTCTGCTGCCGAGAACTCCAGCTCCAGGAGTTCCCCGACAAGTACGTCATCCGATCGCTCGACCCCGACGCCCCCGACCACGCCTTCTCCGTCGACCGCTCCGACGGCCATCTCCAGACCCTCTCCGGTCAGACACTCCCCCAATCTCCGATCCCGTCTTTAGTTTCCTGATCCAGCCATTAGATCTCCCTCCCCCACATTTGTCTTTCGAGAAAAAGAAGAATCTTGTCCCGTTTATGCGGATTTCTTGGTTTAAATCTTTTGGTATCGGGGTTATGGAGTAGATTGGGTGGAAGAAAATTCCTTTCTTTCAAGAAAAGGAATTCAATACCTTATATTTGGATTTATTTGATGAAATCTTTTTGATCTTGGAGTTCTTGAATCTTGAGTTGGATTAGGGCAAGAAGGAACGGATTTTCTTTTGAAGGAGCTCAAGAATCTCGCCTAAAGAATGATATTGCGCATTTGGCTTGATATTTTTGTTGCTTGTTCATGTTTGCTGATTTATTCTTTGTGCTTTGAGCAAGATGCAAACTGGAGTCTGAAGTCGATTTTTTCTGATTTAGGAGAGAATTTTGTGAATAAGTACCTCGAAATCTATTAATGATTGTAGCTGTCGCCTCTTGCTGATTTATCATTTATCAATGCAGGAGATATCGGTTCTGAAACTCCTTTTAAAGTTGCAACAATTTATGGAGTGGTTGGCGTTATAAGATTGCTTGCAGGTATTTTTCTTGTCAGCGTACAATTGTATAAACTTATCACCTTTTCTCCGTACTCACTACCAAGTTTAATGGTATTATCTTAGTTATGATACAAAAGGTTGCTGGCGCTTACTGTATACATGGAGGGGTTATAGTTGCTTAGACTTTCTGAAATTAAGGTTGCAGAAGTTGGCGAGCTGCTACTAACGTTTGGGGCTTTATGTGGTTATAGTTCTCCTATAATGTTTATTCGTTGTAGTTATTCTGGATTCACATATAATTCTTTCGGTTATATTGGGCACCACTACCAATTTCTTGTAATTCTGATTTATTGGGTGTCTCTTGTTGGAGTACAGCTCATTTTATAATTTGATGTCATCTTATATTCTGCCACTGGACTGCCAATTCAAGGTCCAACTTGAAGTTGTTCAACTTTTCTGAGGCCTGACTTGGCAATTTTTTTTACTTTAAAGGCTGTGGCAAATCAACCATTATTTGAAATTATTTGGGGTAATATCAACCCTGTTAATTTATAGAACATCTTACACCTATGCTATTATGAGAGGCCCACCTTCATGCAGTTTGCAACATCTGAAAGGGAATTTGAAGATTATGTCATGGGTACTTCACTTTAATGGGGCAGTTATATTCTGTAGATGACCTCCTACAGTATTTCTGCACTAAGAGTTCTGCATTAGAGCTCATGTCAGAAGTCAACTTATGTTATATTCGTTAGAGTCTCTAAGAGTCTACGTTTCTCTGAGTGGCTGAGTATTCCAAAGGGAGCGGACTACTCGCAAATCATCTATTAATAGACTACTGGTGTCACAAGGGAATATGAAAAAGGATGAAACATTAGGTAACATATACCCCATTGGTGCTTCAGCCTTGAGCACCGCTTGCCTATATCACCATTAAATTAACATAATCTCTTTTGCAAAAGCTCTTGGTTGCTTTCAAGTTTCAAGGATGATGTTTGGTGATTCCATTTATATAACAGATTTTGTTGATGTAACCATCTCACTGACTTTGGAGAGTCCATACTCAAGGAAAATCCTTCTAGAGATAGGCATGCCTAACTATCTGTTGCTCAAGTCTTTGCCTTTCCACATTTCTAAATATTGCTTTGCCTGTGCCCTAGTCACAATAATGGAGTGGAAATAGCAATACTTTGGTAGGCTCTTCATTTTCCTTCTAACTGGAAATTTTACTACAGAGCATATTTCATGGAGTCTTGGAGAAGTAATGATAAGCATCATATATCAGGAGTGGCCTTGGTTTGGAAAGTTTTTTTTACTATATGATACCACTTAATGAATAATTCTTCAAAGTAATATTTATCAGCTGCTTTTGTTCTTATAACTTGCATTTGCATCCTTTTAACTGAATACTTAATTTTGTTCCAGGAACATATGTTCTAGTTATCACTGATCGTCAGGAAGTTGGTACCTATCTTGGTTATTCTATTTACCATGTGAAGTCCATGAAATTTCTCTCCTGCAATGAGGCTCTGAGGCATTCAACTTCCCAAGAAGTATGCTCTACCTATCTGTTCATTTGTCACTATAATTGTTATATATTATCACGAAATCCTTTCTGGAAAGAAAAGAGGTTTGGCATTTTTTTTTACAAAATCTTTTTAGAGGGGTGGGCTGGTGTGCTTATGCTGTCTGGTTACTCTTTGAATTTCTGATCAGCTATTTTACATTATGTAATGCTTCCTATTTGCAGAAAAAAGATGAGGCTTACTTTATGTCTCTCCTTAGAACTGTGGAATCAACCCCTGGGTTATATTATTCATATGAAAGGGATATAACATTAAAGTAAGTACTTTTATCATGCATATCATGGTACATGTCAGTTGGAACTGGGTTCTCGAAATTCACCATCTACGTGCATTACAGTTGATTCAGCATTTCATTCATTGCATTGCATTTGATTCATTTGTAATCCTAGTGTTCTATAAGCATTTATGTTGATACTTGATAGGTGATTTCATCTAAAATATGATTGATATCAAAATAAACAATGCTCGCATGTTGTTGTTGCTTCTAGCTTACAGAGGGCATGCACGTTAGATGAAGTAAGGGTGCACAAACCGCTCTGGAAACAGGTCTGTTACTGTCTGGCATGTGTTGTTTATCGGGATACAATAAATCAGTATTTATATTCATATGTTATTTTTGGATATATTTGGGAAAGATAAGCTTTGATCTATAAATTTGTTGGTTTGTGTACACTTTTTGATAGCTAACATGGCCAATTATTTTGATACATAGAGGCTTAGATTTGTTTGTGCTTAACGAGTATATTGATCTTCTAGTCTATGACATGTCTGGTTACTAACATCTTGTTATACTTTTAATTTTTTATTCACTAAGTATGCTTACTAAGTTAATATATTATAAATTAGTTTTTATATTCCTTTGTTATAATGGCATGCTGCTGGATGTTTAAACTTACTAGGCAAAGATTTGCTTGCTTCAGGATAACCTGAACTGAAGTCTAGGATCTGTATATATTTTTTTATTCTTTGTCTGTATATTACCTTTCATACTTAGGGCTTGTTTGGGAACTTTGGCGGGATTGGACTGGATTTTCTATAGGAATTTAGAGTTAACCTGCCCAGTCCATTTTCTTCTAAAGGCCCATCCTAGTTTTTACCTAAATTCCATCTATGGATCTGTTGGACTGCAGGATAAAAAAAAAAAAACCTATGGAGGTCTTTTTCTTCCTCCCACAGGATTTGGGCTGGTAAGTGATTAGGTTGATATGGGCCTTATAGACCATATAATCCATGATCCTATGACAAATCCAGCCCAGTCCTGCTGGATTTCCTAAACAGGCCCTTAATTTTTTCTGTGATAGACATTGAAACATGCAAACTATTGAGTCTCGCATTCATCTTCCTAATGTTTGTTGGGTCCTATATAGATTCTTGATGACCAGAAATTTAGATGTACAGAATTTTTCATTGTTTTTTTAATTATTCTTTTACACAAAAATCCACGCGCACCCATGATATAGAGGTGATATAGAGGAGCATGATTTTCTATGCTATATCTTGGAGATCTGATGTTCTTCTGTGGTTAATTATATATTATTCAATTTTCCTATTCCTTTCTCAGGGTGATCCCCGCTTTGTTTGGAACCGAAACATGTTGGAGGAGCTTATAGAAATAAAGGTTACATAGTTTTTAGATGATTTATAAAATTATGAACTGGTCATGTACTATCTAATATTCATTTTTATCTTGTTCTTGCAGCTTGATGCGTTCATCATCCCCTTGATACAAGGAAATATCCTGAAGCTTAAACATCTTTCATAACATCCGTTTATTCCATTGTCTTTGTGCATTAGTCCTTGTAAGGGGCGTTTCTACTTGCATGTCTATGGGTGAATGTACTTCTAGTTTCTATAACCTTGCGTGCAGATGCATCTCGGTGGAGATTTTCCCTGTTACTTGCAGTGTGATTGGGTTTGCCAGCTATGCATATGCATGTTCGTATATTTCATCTGTTTGAGGATAAAGATGCTTGACCAAGGACAATCCTTAACAGTGGCTTACGCTTTCAGACCATACAATTTACCCTAAAAAAATCACCTGTCAGAATTACATTAATTTCACGAAGATGCAACAGGCGTCTAGGTATAAGCATATAGACCGATTGCATATTTAATTTCTGCAACCACTTTGAAACAATGTTAATAAAATGATAATCTACTATATCTATTGGTATAACTTCTCTGATATGATTGATACACTGTTGGTGTTGTAATAATATTTCAGGAACAAGAATGTGGAGAAGAGGAGCTAATCTTGAAGGTGACACAGCTAATTTTATTGAGACTGAGCAGTTGGTTGAGTTCGAAGGTCTTAAATCCTCATTTTTACAGGTGACGTTATGATCTGATGGAAGAAATTTAATTAAGCATATAGTAATAAAAACCAGATATTACAGATTATCTCAATTTTTATGATATTCTCTGTTGCAATTATTTCCAAAACTCTCTGAGGCCATGACTACCAGTTTTTAGCATCCATACATTTGTCACAACATATAATAATCTGTAGGGTGGCAGGATGAAAAATTTTGGTACCATTCTTTTACAATTTATGTCCTTGCAGGAGACCATGACAAGATTGTGTAGATACTATGAAATTTGATTTGCTAGATTCCGGCTGTTTTAGATGATTGCACTGGTTCTTGCAAAAGCAGTAGCTATAGAATTCAAAGAATTGTAATGAGTGCAGGTAAAATATAGAAATGCCTTCCTTATTCCCATTTGTAAGATCGTAGTTGCCTTCATAATATGGTGCAACTCTGTTGGGGCTTCCTCAGGAGCTGTCTACAATAATTTTTCATTCAATGCAAGAGAGAGATGCCTGGAGTTACGCTGTAGTTTTTTTTTCTTACAGATCTTAAAAAACAGGATGCAGTGTGCATTTTCTTTCTCGTATTAACATCCATTGGAGGCTCCTCTTTGATTATTGTACTCAAAAAAGCAATTTAGGTGTTTTAAATGTCTTTAGAAGAAGTTTTGGTGAAAAATGTTTTAAGAATGAGCATCTGTAAATTTGGTTTCAACACGATGTTGGTAGAAAAGGTCCATGAGCATAAACTGAGCATATTAGATTTGGTAGAGAAAGAAATGTAGAGGGAAACTTTTTGTAAACTTATCCAAGATAGAGCTTAAAGTATATTGGAGGAAGGTTTGGAATTGCTTCATCAGAATACAAAGTGAGATAGTCATAGAGGACAACATAGATGTGTTCAATGTAATTACCATGGCGGATGGTAATTTGGGGTTTTCTTGAGTTTCATTTGAAGACTGGGGGAAAAGGAGGGTGTGAAGGAAGGTCTTTAGTAGAACTAGCCATTGCCTTAGTGGTACATAACATTTTGAAAGATTTAGCTATTAATATCAAATAAAATCCTTGAAGATGACTATAAACTGATGGGGCAAGGCTACTTATGTATGTTTTGCTATGAGCGAGCTTCAATATTATGTTAATCATAAGTTTAAAGATTTTTTTCTTTAATATTTCAGCACCAAGCTGTTTTTCTATTAAAAATTTATTTTAATATTATCTTTTCTTGTTACCTTTGGTTTTGGTAAGAAAGCCTTCTTTCCAAAAGAAATTTTGGTTTTATTTCATATATTGATTATTTTAAGGCTTAAACAGGGTATTATATACTGATTATGTTAAGGCTTAAATAGGTGCAAAAGTTTTGGTTGGTTGGATGAAATTAATGAACTTCTTTCTATGCATGAATGCATAATTATGTTTAGAAATAGAGGGAGTTTGTTTAGTACTGCAAATTCTAGTGGACTGAAGTGCATTATTTATATGCCAGATTCGAGGTTCTATTCCACTTCTTTGGGAACAAATAGTAGACTTGAGCTACAAACCACGTCTTAGTATAATTAGTCATGAAGAAACGGTGAGAAATTTTGTACCAATATGTGCTGCTACTTATCCAAACAATTAATACCTTATGAAATATGCCTTTCTTGAACTTGATTTATATTTGATGCTTGTAGCCAAAAGTTGTTGAGCGCCATTTTCATGATCTTATACAAAGATATGGGGAGACCATGGCAGTTGACCTCACCGATAAAGTAAGTGTCTTTTTGCTGGTATTTCATATTCACTTTGTTATACATCAATCTAATGCTATCACAAAAGGATTTGCTAGGAAGGGTTTGAATAGATTGGAACTGTATAACAAAGATTAGTTGTTAGGGCAACTTTTAATTTTGGCTATTGGAAGAAGTGCTGTAGAAAAGAAAAGGGAAGGGAGAGGCTTGATAATTTGGGATCTTTTTTTTTCTTTGTACTTATATTTGTTGTTTGTAGATAGGATGTGATTACTAATAAAAAAATGACCACAATTTCAAATCCTGGTGGGATGTCCTGCAAGATGCCAGGACAGGGTATCGGCCCAAGTGTCGGGATAGGACTGTCCTGCAATTGTCTCAGCATCCTAGTCAATGTATCCTAGGATATCCCTTGTCCCCAATGTCAGGATGGTGTGGGATGGTGGCGCATCCCATTCCATGGAAAAACCAAAGATGGCCCGTCCATGGGATTTGAAGCCCTGAAAAGGACTGTTGTAATCATGACTAAAGATCCTAGAGGATAGGTCCTGCATGTAGTGTGTAATGCCTATATTCCAACTGAATGCTAGGTGCTGTTTGAGTAGTTTGTGCTGAAATATCGTTCTAGATTCAATGGATATACCATTCAAAAGAAAAATAAGCTTTGAGAGGAAATCGTTCATGGGCATAAGATTTCTTTTGGATTTAATTTTTGAATCCTAAATATGGTCTCATCAAACTACATTTCTAAGTTCATCTTTAGTGACTCATCATATTATTACAGCATGGTGATGAAGGTGAGCTAAGTCGTGCATTTGCTGCTGAAATGGAAAAACTTCCTCACGTCAGGTACACTTAAACTTGTTCTTTTGTTAATCATCTCTATCTATCTCATCATTTGTGCAGTTGATTAAATCTAGATCAGTCAATCTTCATCCTATTTAAACAATCAATGATCTAGTAATAATTGTTAACCGTCATTGCATTACACTTGAGGGTGTCTGAGAAGCATCATCTTATTTTCTTTGCTGTCTAGACCTATGAGACAACAATTCTATGCCTTTAAACACAGTGGTGGGGCAACAGAAAGATCAATTTTCAAGGCAATGGCTAATCTGTCCAACCTATTCAGAGTTAAGTTTTATATAGGCAAATACTATGTCACTGTTTGAAATAACCTTTTAGAGAACACTCACAAAAAAAAAGGAAAGGAAAAGTTCCTGTCATGTTATTTAGAAGTCCTAATGTCTTTAAATAGCCAGTAGCATATTATTTCTAGCAGGTAATAACTACAAAGAGAGGCATATTACTAAGGGCCACACAGTGAAATGACTCATAACAACCTCTAGCAAATGAAGTGGTAGTCGAATCATCTGGGCAGAGCCTATTTCTTGAAACTGTGAAATAGATAAATTCATGAAAAAAAAGGTATGAGAGTCAGCATGGCTCATTGCTAAATTGGCAATGGCTACATCCAGAAAAGCAACTACTAAGAATATGCCATTTGTTCCGTATGCTTGTATGAAAACACTATTACAGTTTTATGTCAATAAGTAGTTTATTGTTTTGCCCTACTATGTGACATAAATAACTCATTCTGTTATGCCATTTAAAATGTTAGTAGAAGTATTCATTATGTAAATTAGATTAATGATTTTGCTATCCACAGAGAGGATTATAGGTGCTTCTTTTTTGGCTTATTTTCTTGGTGCACGCTTCCCATTTTTTGCATGGCATGCTCAGACATCTTGTGATTCACTTGATTTTTAATCAAACTCTAAAATATGTGCTAGAAGTCACTCTGCTGCTTTCTTCCTATCATATCCTTCCCTTGAACAAAACTGGTTTGTAGTTTTACCTCAAGTTTGTGTAAGTGAAAAAAATGTCTACACATTCTTTGCAAGATTTTGAAGGTAAAGCTGGAGAGACAAAAACGTCTTCCCATGCAGGTAAACCTGTTGAAGAGTGCATTGTGATCGGCCACAGTATCTGTTCAGGGGTAAATGCTATAATCCAATTAATCGAAAAGTGAAGATAACACCCAATGTAACATATGAGGACATGGGCCTTTGCATTAGGTAGGGATGAACACCTAAACTAACTGGACGTTTTTATATTGCTTTGTTATGTTAGAGTTATCAGGTTAGATAGAATTGAAGGATCAGGTTAGATAGAATTTAAGAATTAGAAGGTTTAATTCTTAAATTATTAATTGTCAAGGTTTGTGGTGCACATATTGGTTTGACACAGAAAATTTATGGGGCTTATATATAAGTTTAAGTTTCAGATTTATGTGTGGAAAAGTATATTTTAATGCTAGTTATGTACCGAATTCATAACGATTACATTTAGGAGTTTAGTAGGAAGGTGGAATGGTATGGACCAAGAAATGCTGAACCGGCCTGTACCAGCCGGTTCAGCCCGTACCAAACTGGTCCAGTCTTTAGCCGGTTCGGTTCGGCATTAAAAAATGGTACCGGCCCGAGCCGGCTAGAAATTGGTACAAATCGGTCGGTTCGTATCATCCAAATTTTTTTGAACTTTTGGATGCGTCAACTAGGCCGAACTAGTGGTACCGGTTCAGTTCGGTCCGAATCAGTGTCGAACCGATCCGGTGGCCGATCCTTGGTATGGACTACTCCAGCAAGATGGCATATTAAGGATTCACAAGAGTTTGGGTTGAACCATAGGATAATAATTTGCATTTAGTATCAGATATCAGCGATTCTTACTGTCCAAATATTTTGTGATAAAAATTTTCAGTTATTTATTTGACTAGGTATCAAATAAAACATGCACAAAATTAAGAAGTCAGAGATATGGAAAAGATGTTTGACATGTAATATGAACAATACGGAAGGAGGAGCAGCTTCGTGATGAAATAAAATATAGTTGAGGTATGATATATCTGTGGGTGCATGATGCTGCTTTTACATAAGGGTTATCCATTTGAAAGACCTGAAGATCTAGATGCAGATTTTTGGTAGCGTAAGGAGGTGGTTTGCATTATTGGGGTTAAAGAGAATTTAGACAAGAAGTGTAGATTAGTACAAATAAGCTAGGGGTTAAGGGATTAATTTTGGCGTAATTGTTTTTGCAATAATCACTTCAATGTCAAATTGACCACAATTTAGCGGACTCTTCCCTGCTGATTTTTCATTTTGTGATCCATGGTAATATAAGTACGTGGAATGTGAATATTATTTTGAGATGCCCTTGGCGAGGGTAAGTGGCTGGCTTCTTTGCCTTATGCTTTATGTTTGAACTGAGAGAGCCTTTGATAGGGATGTTCAGTTACCTATGTCGATTACTTAGGCTGTCCAGATAGAGCCTATGTTACTTGGATTATTCAATTTAGCCTAAAATATCCACAAACCAATGCTCTAGAACAGACATTTTGTATGACACCCAGACAAAAGCTTGGTAACAAAACATTCTTAGATATTGAAGGAATTCGATGCTTTGACACACATGCATGCATGCGCACCAGACACTTGAACACGAGTGTTTGTAACATAGGATACAACCTAACTCTTTAGTTTGGTCTTTCTTTAACTGACTACAACAGATAAATTCTTTTGAATTTTCTTTTCACCTTGAAACTCATACAATTAGTTTACTTCTCTATTATCCCCTGTTGGTGCATCTTTGTGTGAAATGAGAGATTTGGATAGAAGAAAAATGGAGGAGAAAATGCAGACCCTTGTTCAAATAACACATTTAGGAGTTCTCTCAAAAAAATAATAAATTTATAGGGAAAAAGAGAAGAGAAAATAAATTAAACCTCTACCGATGCACTTTTTCTCCAAAAGTGGAGAGAATGGATAATAACCCTTCCCTTTTCTCTAATTGCTGATTTTGCCAATACAAATAGGAGAAAGAAAATGACACTTCCTTTCCTCTTTGAAATCTAATTAAGCGAAATACAAATTAAGTTTCCTCTCTTTTCCCACTGCACTACCAGATAGGGGTTGGGGATGGGGGAGAGACAAAAGATAGAGATAGATAGATAGATAGATAGATAGATAGATAGAGAGAGAGAGAGAGAGTTATCTTTTCACTTCTCTTATTCATCTCTTTACTTTTCCCTCCTCCGTATTGTCCAATTGGAATGCAAAGCCCCTTAAGGTGTCAAAAGGGTGGGCAAGGGCATAAGGCTATAGTTGTGGGCCTATACTCTCACATTTCTCCCTGTTTCCTTTCTTAATAACCCTTTTTAAATAAGTGCTGCACCGAATTGTTGGTCACCAAAGGAGATTCAAATATCTATGAAATCATCTTCATGCTTCTCCAAAACATCACGACCCTTAATTGGGTGGTTCATTAATGATGGAGCCTCTGGTTGCAATTAAAATATTGACCAGTACTCCAACCTAAGGAGCCTCTTGATCAATGGTCTCGAGCTGCTTCTGCTTTTGGCCTTGATAGGTCCATGGTGTAGTCTTGATTCAAATTGTGCTTTGTGTTTTCATGACGTCTTTTCAGATGTACCCCTTTTAATACAATGTTGAAATAGCTTGAAGGATGGTAGGAAGGGTTGTGGGTTAATCGCTTTGCAAACTGCCACATATTGCTATAGGGGAGTTCACACCTTTCTTTTAAAATAAAAGGATACATTACTTTAGAAAGCCTTTGGAGCTACATTTGTAAGGCGTTCCTTTCTTCCTTTTATGTCTATGCTCATGTTGATACAAGAACCAGAACAATCACCTGAGTTTGTTAAGGGGTTCTCTCTTTTTGGTCCTTCCATGCATATCAGAAACCGTCTAAAGTAACGTCCTCTTCTGTTTGTTTCTTCAAACATTGTTGTCTCTATCCATTTTTAGTTGCTTTTGACTTTTTAAATGCATAATTAAAATTTTGTTTTACTTCTTTCTGCTGTCTTTTAATGTTATGTTGGTATAGGTATTCCATTGAACAGCCTAATTAGTGGGTGAATAACCCATGCTGCAGTCCAGCATCTCCTTGCATATGATTTTCATTATTTCCATTATAGTGAAGTATTATTTGTGATAAGTGACTGTTTGATTTGGTTCACAGATACGTGTCTTTTGACTTCCATCACATTTGTGGCAAAGGGAACTTTGATAATCTACAACTTCTTTATGATCAAATCAAAGAAGATGTTGAAAAACAAGGGTAATCAAGTTAAATAAAGAATCATTTTATGACAATTACACTTCATGTATGCTTCTGCAATTTTTGATTTGTCTTTCAGCTTCATTGTAATTGTTGCATATAATATTTGCTTAATTCATTATTGTGCCAGCTGAGCAGATATTTTCTTGTCAATGCTGAAGGACGAATACTATCAGAGCAGAATGGAATAATTAGGGTGAATTGCATTGATTGCCTCGACCGAACGAATGTCACTCAGGTTTTATTGATTTTCTTTCCTCGAAATGCTGAATTTTCTATTCTGCTTTTCTTGTTATGCTGAATATCTCCAGGGAGTTCTCATCAACTGGTGATCATTCTAAAAGTTCCTGAAAAATGTTTACCTCGGTCACTTGTATCTCTGTACGAGTTTGTAAAACAAGCCAAGCGTAATTTTGAAACATGAGCCCACATCTGCATATTTTCTTCAGCATAATTTTGTGGCAATTGATCCGATGTTTTCTTCCTTCTTCACATTCCTTTTCTAATCTGTCCAGATCGTGAATAATTTTTTGACATGGTCACCACCATCACAGGATAAATAAAGTTGAGGGCTGACTTCTTTTTTTTTCCTTGGCGGGGAGAGGGGGGTGGGGGTGGGGGTGGCATGGCTGGGTACTCTTGCATGTTATTCATGTGAAGCACCTACCAGTTGATGGAATATGAGCCTAAATGATTCAGTAAAATTGTGGCAAATGCTGTAGAGGATAAGGAATGATTTTATACATTGTGACTTTAGGATTTATAGCTATGCAACTTATAATTGGATAAGAAGAGATAAGAAGTTCCCGCTCGAATGGGGAAGATGAAGATGAAGTGAAGATGCATTAGCAGATGGTTGTGTGATCATCTGTATGTGGCTTAGCAGAACCAAAATGTGGGCATTACATGGTTTCCTCAGGTGATGATATGGTAGATGTTTGTCAAGGTGAAAGCATAGAATTATAAAGGCTAAACACAGCAATGGGCGCTACCTTTGAATAGATGTACAGAATTGTAGCCATTGAAGATCTGAACATGGGTAAAAGGTTCTAAGGAGGGAATAGGCAAGGGAGACATTTTTTTTACTGGAGATGGGTTTACCAGAGCCAAGACTGCAAATATGATCTTTCTTTACATATGTTACCTTTCTTCCTTGTATCATGGGAGCTCAATTATCCTGTACACTATTGTTTAGCTATAAAAGAATGGCAAGACCAAAGTATAGTTGTATGCACTTAGAAAGAAGTAAAACTGTTCACTGACTGAAGAGAACTAATATTCACCGCTTGAAGCTTTGTTTTGTTTCATTTTTTTGCATCATACAGCATTAAGCCCTATATTTCCATGTGAAGAGCAAGAAAAACTGCACGCCTGTGACGCTATAGTTCTTTAGTATATTTGTTTAGACGTCAACCTTTTGGTTTGATTCATTTCTACAACAGATGTCAACAGATTATGCAGTTTTTTTTATATCATATTATCTTCTTTAACGAAATTATCTCGTCACTTGTAAGCTTGATACAATTTGTCTATGTACAAAACCTTGTGTCTTATTCCTTGCTTTCTCAGAGTTATATGGCGAGGAAATCGTTAAACTCTCAACTGCAATACATGGGAGCATTTTCTTCAAGTGAATGCATATCCATGTATGATGACATTTATGATATGTTCAAGATATGTAAGGAGATTTCTGGAGTATCTTATACACCAAATTTTATTTCCTTGATTTTCTTTGATACTATGTGATACAATTTCTCATGTTGTGTTTGGCAGTATGGGTGCAACATGGAGATGAGATCAGCTTGGAATATGCTGGTACTCTTGCCCTGAAGGGGGACCTTGTCAGGTATTTTTTTAGCATAGCTGTAATTTGCACCCGTAGAAGTCCAGCTCTGTTTTGCTAAGTTCTGGACTCAATGTACAGATATGGGAGACAGACTCTGGCTGGATTAATAAAGGATGGCATGAGTGCTCTCTCTCGCTATTATTTGAATAACTTTCAAGATGGCATTCGCCAAGTATGTTGTATCCATAAGTTCTTTTCTTGTCCCTCTTCGCACTCTCTTTCCTCCTTGTTTATTTAGCTTTACCTATAATGGCTTAAGTCCTAGTGAACTGTTTATGGGCTTCTCAGGATGCAATGGATCTTATTAGTGGCCGTTATTCAGTCAGAAGAAATGGTCCATCTCCTTTTCAGCTAAATGCGTTTGAGTCATTATCAGTAAGCACTGTGTATTGTCTTAATTAATCAAATGTGTTTTATCCCAAAGCTCTCAATGATGAATCGTTTAGCATTTGATTTTTACTTCAAGTTAGAAATGATCTATCTTTTTCCTATTTCAGCATTCCTCATCATATTTTTGAAAGTACTTCTTGATATCATCTTTTGATTCATCAATTTGACATTTGGTTAATAATACAAAAAACTGCAGTATCTTCCAGTGGCATCAGTTCTCATTGTTGGAGGTCTTACATTAACAACATTAACGTTAAATCAAGGTCTTCCCGCACATATTTCAGACTTTTAGCAAAAGAGGTTTGAATACAAAATTTTATTTGGCAATTTAATAAATGGTTTTTATTATGTTAACAGCCAGGCACAACGCACAGCACTTCGTTTCTTCTGTAGTTTGGGCTGGCTTGACGGCTGGAGTGATGGCCCTTGTGAAAGCAAATGGGAAGCAATTCTGCTCCAGGCCACGCTTGTGTGGCCTCTTGTAACTTTTTGGTCTACTTTGATTTTGGTGATCTTAAAAAAAATATATTATACGAATGGAATTCGTTTGTCTTGTGTAATAGTGGACGAATGTGAATATCAAATTATCAAACAATCCACGTGTTGAAGGTAATGATATATGTGAACGTACAAGGAATTCATGAACCAGGAGCTTCCAGTCTTGTTTGACGAGAACCTTTTCTCATTTCAAGAATCTCTGCTTTCTTTGATGGGAGACCTTTACTGCATTGACATCACATTTTTTCAGCTCTTAAATTCTTTGGCAGGTTAACACTGTTGAGGATATGATTTGATCCTATTCTTATGCACTGAATTATGATTGTGAAATAAATCTATGAGATGCCCATGTCATGTTCGCTTTGCTGATGGTTGCATAATGAAATTGGACAAAAACATCTATTTGTAGTGATGAGAGCAAGAAAGTAAAATCATCACGATTTTGCACAAAAAATTCAATCTTTACATAGATATTTTATATGTTCTTGTTTTGATGTATCTCCTCAAGTTATAATGATCGTGAATGCATGTTAATCAAGTGGATGACTTGCCTGATTTAACATTCAATTAAGTTGAAGCAACATTTATGGAGATTTTTATTAGTCATTACAGCAGTAATAAACAAGAAAAGTGAAATAACAGTATTCTTTTTTAAAGTCAGCTGTTCATAGAATGGGGTATAATATTTTTTAGCAAGTTTGACGTTCAATTCTTAAAATAATAGGAAATAGCAAGCATTAGTGTTAAAATTAAGATATTATTGTATTGAACTAAGGTACAATTTGGAATTCATATGATATATTTTAACTGAATGAAGAATGAACAATGAAGATGCTCAGGATGGTAGCTGTTTCATAGTTAGTAAAACCCTGGTGGGTTCTTCTCTTTGTAAAGGCAGAAGAGTAAGTTTTGTTAAGATGCGTGCATGGTATTTTAAAGCGGAACTCTGTTTTTTTGGCTTATAGGTGCAAACTCCAAAACTCTGAATGGTGGCTATTCTAAACAATGTGTATTTACACAATTGAATGAAATATACTGCTGCGAAGAACAAAAATTATATGAGGCGGCCGCTATAGAATTGGGACTATTTTTTTTTTCCATATTCTCTCTTACACTTAATTTGAAGAGAAAATCTAAAAATTAAAGAAGAATAAAACTTTTCTTACTAATAAACTTTGACAATTCTATAATTTTAAAAAAAAAATTAAAAAAAATTCATGCGCCAGTAGAGATCATGCGCAAGGAGCTCTTTTTTTCTTGTCAAACCTTTCTCATCCATCAGTAAGGTTTATTCTTGAATTCACCATCTAGGTTCATTATCTTATTAGTGTATGGATCATTTTCCTCATACTCAAATTCATTGTCCGAGTTCTACCCTCTGCTATAAATTTCAAACAATTTGGAAGACTGTTACAATTGTTCAATCTTAATTTGCTTCCTCCCATCGACTTCTCCCACTCGATGCCGCTTTCGCCGCTCCGCTCCCAAACCTCGCCTTCCTCTACCTCTCCATGAACGCCTTCACCGGCCGCGTGCCCCCGGCGCTCTTCGCCCTCCCCACCTCTCCTCCCTCGTCATCCAGTGCAACTACCTAACTGTCCCACTCGTCGTCCCGCCCGACAGGGAGGCATCGCCGTCGTGGGCGGTGGTGAATTTGAGCTACAATACGTTATGCGAGGAGGTGCCGGCGGTGCTGGTGGTGGCGAGGAGCCTGTTCCTGAACAACAATCGACTGACAGGGGCAGTGCCCGAGGAGGTGGCAAGGAACATGTAAAAAAGGAGCATGGCCGCCCTCTACGCCCAGCACAGCTACCTCACCTCCTTTCTCACGCCGCCGCTCCCCTCGCCTGATTTGTTGCCCTCTGCCTCTCCTACAACTGCATGCCCCTCCCCTCCTCCGCCGTCGCCGCCGGGTTCCCGCCGGCCGGGGCACCACTACTGTTCGAGATATATCAGATATGGCGCAAATAAACAATAAATATACATAATAATAATAAAATAAGAATAAAAAAAAGGAGGAAGGAGACGTACTGGTTTCTTTAGCTGATTTGGCAACGGCACCTCATCATTCTCCATCTGTCGTCACGCTAGCGTGGGGAAGAAAGAAAAGATAAAAGGTGAGGGGAGGAAGAAAGAAAGAAGAGATTCTAAAGATGAAACTTGAATTTTGAGTTAATTACAAAAAAAAAGAAAACCAGGTCCTAAAACCACCGCTTCTGGTCATCCTGTCATTAGATTCATTTGAAAATAAATGGCACACAGTACGTACTTCAAGAAAAATAGAGAGTACTGTAGCATTACCTTATTTGTATTATTATAAATTATTATCACACCAAATAATGCCCCGTAACAATTATTATGTAATAATGTTTATAACTGCAATATTAAACCTTGACATATATTATCTCATGCTGTTTGCGTGCCCAAATTGATACGCCAGTCACTGCTATATCCTGCTGGAAAGCGAATCTTAGAGTTTGATAATTTTAAATCTTTATTTTATTAATAATTTAATATATATATTAAAAAATTGGAACGTAGAGTTTTTTATTTTTGCATAATATTATCAATATGAACTTTATTTTGAATAAAAAATAGAGTTGTTATACTTATTCTATTTGATTATATAATTTATTATCTATTTATCTATTATCTATTATATATAATAATAATAATAAAGGCTCAACTTGCACCAAGCCATATGAATATATTACTAATATTATTAATACATTTTTTATTTTAAAAATAATTAAACTCTTATATTTATTTTATTATATTTTATTTTATTATCTATTTTATTGTATTTATTCTATATTATTTTTAAAAATAATTATAATAAAAAACTGCACCTTGCGCGTACGCTAGTTTTTTTTCTCCATATTTTAGACGCAACGTTTTTTTATTTTTTTTGCAAAAAAAAAAAAAAATTCTCATGTACAGCATTCTAATCCCTGGTCTCTCTCTTTCTCTGCATGTATACAAGGGACCTGGTCAAAGAACACAGCCGTCCGATCAGGAAAATAGCGTCCGACGAACAGGTAGGATTTCGTCATCGAGGCACCGGAGAGGTAATCCTTGATATCCCCGAGGGCAAAATAACAGTATATCCGCCATTCTCTCTTCCGTCCACCTCAAGAACCGGCCTCCAAGCCATCGCCTCCTCCTTCCTTCTCCGTCTCCCGGCCCACCGATCTCTCTCCTCCCCGCCGGCGTGCAGCGCAATCTCTCAGCGAGAACCCAGATCCCTCTTATCCTCTTTTCTTTTGTCCCTTCTCTTCTACGAATCCCAGAGGCTGGCATCGAAGAACGGAAAGAGGCGGAGCTGATGTTCGCCAGGCGCCTCTTCCAGAAGGCCGTGCCCAAGGTACTAACAACTCATGCGATCGCCTGTGATCTCTCGATCAGATCGCTTGTGCTTTCTTGAATTCTTCTGTTTGGAGTTTTGGGATTGATATATTTGTTGGTTTCTTGAATTCTTTAGTTTCAATTTTTCTTGCAAAAAAATGTGGTTTTGATTCTATGCCCACATCTAGTTCTGAGATAAAAGAATAAATTTTCTGATTTTTGAGATTTTCTTCCAAAGAAGCTGGTTCTGATTTTAGGCCTACAATTGGTTATCAATTTCAATGCAATTTAGATTAAAAAGGACGTGGCTGAGCCTCAAAAGGAAGGAATCGAAACAACGAGGGTCCAGTTGTTGTTCTGAATTTGATGTCCTTCTACTAAGCTGACTCGTCATCAATCTACAATTGACTTATCCAATCATCCAGGCGTTATAAAGGAATTTATTGCTCAGGTATTTGAGGAAAAGTTTTGAGCCATCTCAATTTTCCTCCACTCTAACTTAGTAGGGACCCTATTTTTATTTATTGTTCTTGATTATTTTAAATATCTGCGATTACAAAGTGTCGCTCCTACACTATTACCAAGAAAGCAAATGTTACTTAAAAAATTGACGTTATTTTTGGTCTAAAAGTGTTGATTGCCCAACATATCCCTGTACATTGTAGACTTGCAGCGAGCTAGCTGATGCTTGGTCAATATTTCAAGCTCTACAATACCCCAAGTTAGTACTGTACCATCCAGTTTGTAATCAGATGTATAAGGTGTCATATGTACAGATACTTTAAATAACGACATCAAACATTGTGCTTGTGCATACACACCTTTGTATGATTGATTCTTTTGTATCTGTTCGCAAAGGTAAATGACTGGCAGTTTATGCTTGCTCTGCATAATGCGTTGCTGTTACTACCTTTTCCTAGCCAACCTTTCAGACTTCTGGAACTTCCTTATCTGGAAATACTTTCATGCAAATCTGGTGATGATGCCAATGTTAAAATCCTCGAACCACTATGTGGAGTTTAAATTCATGTTTATCTTAATCCTTGTGGAACTCATAAAGTTTTCTTACAAATATACCATAGCCCAAAGTTTCAGTGTAAACTCAAAATGAAATTGAGATGTATTACATTTTGTGGATGCTAATCCGAATCTTGCTTTATTGTTATGGCCAAAACTGACTTGTAGGCGGCATTTAATGCATATATGGACAATTTGCACTGTACTTTGATCATTTTTGTTCATCATTATGAACTTTCAGAAGACTTAGAAGTTAGAACTATTTGTTAAAATTAATCTTAAATTTTACATTTTTGAGAAGTTAGAAATCTTTAGGTGTTTGGTTCAAAGAAATTTAAGATGAATATTAATATTTCAAGGCTTTAGAGATTTTATGATTTCTCGAGAAATCTTGTTAGGGGAAAGAGAAGGGGGCTTTGTGAAGTACATTGGGCTGCCAAAGAGAAGGTTTGCAAGTTTCTCGAGAAATCTTCTACATGGTGAGAAGTTTTAACACAAATGAAATTTTAGATAAGTCTCTTGATTCCTATCCTATAAATATACTAGATATTGCAGATCTATTATGATATTTTTTGACATTTAAGTGAAGATATTGCAATTTTTTCTAAGCAAAATATGGATTTCTTGCTTTTTTGTTGCTTACTGAAAATTTAATTTTCAATTCATACTAACTATCCTCATATTTTTATGGACATTCAGTTCCTATATGCTTGATTGTTGTCAAAATCGGAATTGTGATCCATACTGGTCAGGTACTCGATTGGCACGGTATAATTCGGTACAGTATCATACCAACACATGACATGCATACTGGTGCCAATCTAGTGTAGATTCACGCAATCTAGTGTTTTGCCCTAGATTTAGAGAGAGAGAGAGGAGGGAGGTAGAGAGGGAGAAAAAGGGGTTTGTCTTTTTATCAGTGGATATTGGTCTTGGAGATGATGGTGGTGGTGGCTTTGGTAGAGGAGCCATGGCCACCATGAGTACAGGCGAGGCCTTGCATGGTATCTAGAGAGAGAGAGATAGGGAGGCAAGGAGAGTTTGGAAGGTAGAGGCCATTTGCAAGGTTCCCCATGCGGCCAGAGCGAGTGAGGGAGAGAGTAGTTAGCAACTAAGGATTAAATGGGGAACTAGAAGGGTTTTTATAAACTCTAGTTGGTTCGGCCAGCCAAATCGAGTGGAACTGCTCGGAACAGGGTAGTTATATTTGGCTTTGAGTGACTTGGGCCGGTTCGCACTGAGTTCCAAACTGAACCTGCAAATCGATCTAGTTCTACATCGGTTTGGTTTGATACGCCGCAAATTTGACAATTTGGATCAGTTTGGCAGACATTGATATTACACCCTAGAATGATGTGAAACATGTTGTTTCTTGTACTTTCTTTTTTCTTTTACATCTTTATGATCCGTAATTAGTCAATGCCCAAGCAACTAACACTATACACCAAAAAGATCCCAAATAATATAATATCATCCCAAATGATGCCCAGTTACTGTTCTTGTGGTCTTGCTTGTTTATGTTTTCTTATATGTACTTATTTTCTGATTTCTCTTTGATTTTTCTATTTTTTTATTGCCAAACTACCGATATTGGAGCTGAAATTGTGGAAACTATCGAAACTAAAACTCCTTCGGCCTAGTCAAATCTGAAGCCAAAATCAAGTTTGTGAACCTTGAGATGAACATATGAAGCAATATTTTGATCACTCGACCAATTTGATTTATATAATACAAAAGATGCAATAGACCATGTTAGTACAAAAGGCATTCTTCATTATCAACCAGTTCCGTTAAAATAATTTCCTTTTTCTGCTTTCTATATGCACATCGATGTTTCTTCTTGTGTACAATTGCCAGATTCGATTCTACTCCCTGTTCACTTTCACAGTTCCACTCAAAGAAAAACTACTTCCTTTTCATGGCTATCGAGATTTTCTTGTTGCCAACATGCATTGCCACTGTCAGTGTCCATGTGTTGCATTGAGAAACTTTTCATGCTGCCTTAATATGAGCAAAGTTGCTGTTACCATTCCGTCCAGGAGCTTGTTTAAAAGGGTCGCTTGATAGGCTGGTGCTAGCCATCTCTAGGTTTTCTGGGCTCCATCAGCTTATGGATACCTACTCATTGAATTGTACTAGGATATCATATACTCTTAGCGAGCATGCCCCACTTGTTGGGCCTGTTGAGTTACATGTCAAATCTAACAAAAATTGATATGCATCATCATGCCAAGGTATCTTTAGGATCTTATTCCTTGAAAATTTGCATGTGACAAATATGCTTTCGGATGGTAATAGTGTAAGTCAATTTGAAAATGTGATGGATATATATAATCATTTTGTGTTTTCTTCCACACATTTAATGTTGCTTCAGACTATGTAGGTGGTGGTATATTGTTCTTTTAAAATTTACTCTATAGTTCAGTTTCATGCCTTAAATGCTTTGTTTTACATGGGAACAGGCTGATATTATTTAGATTTAGATCAGCTTATCCACATGATATGTACTTGTTCTGTTGACCTTTTTTTCATTATTTTACTGGCACAGCATAAAGCACAAAATAGATATATGGCCTCAGCTGACCTGGACCTACAAATTGCTGTGCATTATGGCATTCCATATACTGCATCGCATTTGGCTTTTGACCCAATTCAACGGCTCTTGGCAATTGGAACATTGTGAGTTTGAAAATTCTCTGTTTTTCTGTTCTTGCAACTAAATGATTTATGTTACTGAAACCTAGATTCCACATCCATCTTTGTGAAATAGTTCAAGACAAGTTTCTCCTAAATGAAATGTAAGGTGTCTTTTCATTGACCTGATTTTTTTTTAAAATCACAATGGTGGCTCTAAATGTAGGTATTATTGGTGTTCTATGTTTTCAATGATGCTAGGATTAGAGATCAACTGGAAAGAACTGGATGATCCTTTGTATCTAGGTGTCTCCTCTTCCTCTAAGAGCTGAAGCTTTCTACAGAATCTTGTCCTTCTAGGAATAATCTTGGCAATCTAGGAATTGATTAATAATGGTGGTTTAGAGGGCGAGCCTTGGTGCAGTGGTAACTTTGCTCCATTGCAGCCTAGAAGTTATGGGTTCAAAACACAAAAATAGCCTCTCCGCACACACGGGAATAAGGTTGCGTACATCTGACCTTCCCTAGACCCTGGAATATTGGACCACATGTTCTAATGACACAAATAATATCTAAGTAAAACTAATTCATCAGTAAGATACCAGGTTCATGAGCTTGATGGTAATCTTGATTGCGGCACAAATGACGTTCCTTTGCACAGCCCAACACATAGCATTCCCCTTCACATCTATCAGATATCTATCATCAGTGTCCTTAGGCCCTTGCTAATGATAACTAGGGCTAGAGACTTTAAAAAATTCTCTAGAAGAGAATGCCTTTATTTTCTTCTCGAGCAAGGAACAGTTCTATGGAATGAGGATGTCAACTGGCTCAGTTGGCAAAATCATTGGATGTTGATACCAGTGACCTTGGTTTGAATCCCATCCTCACCAGATTTTGACCAGGCTTTCTCCTGCTCTAGCTCTTTTTTTTTTTAATTTAAAAGAATTGAAGCAATCTATTGAAGCATGATGTTTCAGTATGCATAGGACTTTTCATTCCCAAGGACATTTACCACTTGAAAAGCTTCATAAAAGTTCACTAGGTTACCATGCTTTGTCAGAATCTTCCTACCATCCAGCTCTGTACTTTAGTAATTCTGTTATAATCTACTTGATGTTAATGTTTTTTTTTTTTTTAAGTCATAGTTTAAACAGCAATGTAAAAAAAAATGAGGATGAAGCTTGACCTCTTTATAATTTGGGCACTTTGGCAAATTTCTTTCATAAGCCTAAGATATCTCTCTTTGCTCTCAGTTTCTTAAGAACAAATTCATAAGGCTGTATTCTAGTATACAACCCTTGATTATATTCTATACTAAAGACTGTACGTATTCGTGGCCCATTATTAACAATTTACTCCATAACCTTTTAACTTCTTTGCAGCCTCCTTGTCAACTTAACCAATTGCAGGCGATTAAAATCTTATACTATTCTTGATGATATAGGATTTTATATTATAGGAAAGAACCTGCTTTGATGCTGAGTATTGAAACAAAATCCCTGGTTCCAGATAGCATTTAACCTATGGTTGTAAATTGTTGTTATGGGAACAAGAGTTGAAGAAGGATAAACATTGGGATTCTTTTGATGGGCATAGAAGATGGAGAAGGAATCCATGAAGAGGTGGTGATTATAACCTAATTGCGACTCTTTTTTTGTGTGCTTGTGGGAACATGACATGCTTTTCAATTCGCATAAGATTTCTTAAAAAAAAAGAGAGAGAGAGAGAGAGAAGGCTTACGACTGCTTCATTCTTCCTTCAATAGCCTCTAGAAACTCACTGTCTCAACATCTACATGTTCCATCACGTCTTGCCATCTTTGCAAGATGTTCAGCTGTTTCTTTTTAATTCATCCACCTAGTGTCGCAGTCATTAGAACTTAATATTGCAATGTTCAATCATTATTTTCTGCCCTTGTTTGCTTATCAAACCTTGCCTACTTCATTCTCTAGGTTCTAAGGGTAACTGAACCTTGCAGAGGTGCTTCCTAGTTGCATGAGTCTATAGTTTCTAGTCTGAACACTTATAATAATCTATTTTGTTGATATATATAAGCTAGGGAAAATGAGGTTTTGTGGCAAAGTTGGAGGTGGATTGTGGTGTTGAAAGTAATGCAGGGAATTATAGGTTGAGATGAGGATGAGGAGTGGTGTTGAGAAAAGGACTGAATGATGGTAAGGAAAGAGAGAGAATTGGGTGGGTTAGAAGAGGAGATCTAGAAGATTACAAGTGCTATAATAAAATTGCATATGGGCTTTGGACTATGTTAGGGTTGACCATACTTAGTAAAAAATACTTGTGGTCCTAAAAATTTGCCCCCAGCTTGCTTCTTGCCCAAATTTACTCAACCCAAATTGGGCCTCAAACCAATGAATGTGTTGCTACCCCATGCCCATAAACAACCATACCCATGAAAAAGATGAACACTCTATTCCTTTTCTTTTACTATTGTTTCTTTCTTGATCTATGTGCAATGTTGGAGGAAAGGTTTACCGAATCGGTAACGGAGGTCGTACCGACTAGCAACCGGTTCGGTACAATTCGGATCTGTACTGTGCCATGCCGGGATGCATCGAAAATATGGAGAGGAAAGGGGGAGAGGAAGAAAAGGAGAGACGAAGAGGGAGGGATGTGGAAGGCCAAGGGAAACCCTAACCCTAGCGGAGTGAGAGAGGGGGGGGGGGAGAGCTAAGGAGGGAGGGTGGAAGGGGGAGGACTGAGGGAAACCCTAACCCTAACCCTAGTGGAGCGAGCGAGCGAGAGAGGGAGAGAGAGAGAGGGGGGGGGGAGTGGAGGGAGGAAGGGAGGGGGTGGGAGAGGGAGGAACGTACTGGAAACCCTTGAATGCAGAGGGAATGGGGGTGTTTGAGAGCGAAGAGGGGAGGGCGAAGGGGGTTTAATAGGCTGAACTATGCTGTCCCTGACTGATCTGGTTCGGTATGCCCAGAACTAGCTGCATAGTTTGGCCATCATTAGCTGGAGGTAATTGAAAAACAATTTTGAACTTATTATGTGCAAAAATACTGAATAGTATTTAACTCATCTGTTTGGTTTATGCTTTTTAGCAACAACGTACATGTATAGTAGTAAGCTTGCTTAGCTGAATCAAACTTCTCTTTTAGATGTTTTTACATGTCTTTATGTCACCAGTTTACATTATAAAATACTGAATACTTTCCAATTTCCATATTTTTGTGTGCCTTTTGCATATCTACATGCTGCATTTTATATTTGTCCATGCCACTGCATGCTGGTTTAGCATGGTGAGTCCCAGGACATACATGGTTCTTTTGAATTTCAGAGTAATTGCTTGTTTTTTTATTACTTGTTGAATTTCAAGCATAACTGAAGAATTTAAAATACTGTAATTGCTTCCTTAGAAACTTACTCCAACACCCACATAGCCTAGCTGATAGCTATAGTTTTTATTTTGATCTTAGCCTGCTGCGCTGTAGCCATAATACTGATAGTTTGTTAATAGTTGTTGTGAAGATTAGTAACTTTTTAAGAAAATGAGTGATCGAGACATCAGTCCTGCAATGTAAAATGCTTAGCTAAGCCTCCATGCACATAAAAGCCTTCATTTTTTGCCTGTTACAAGATCTAACATCATGGCCAATATGCTATGCACCTTCCTGATAGTTTGGCCTGGGTTTTTTGCGTAACATTTTTTTTTAACCTGTAATTGCAGGGATGGTAGAATAAAAATTATTGGAGGTGACAATATTGAAGGCCTTCTTATATCCCCAAAGAAGGTGCCCTACAAATACTTAGAGGTTTGTAACATTTAAAAGGGGCTTTAATCTCGTGCAACTAGTTTATATTGTTTTTTTACTTTCTTTACTAGCAATTCCACATGCAATCTGAGGAGGGCGTTGAATAATGCAGCAATAATTCAGCAAATACACAATAATTCCATACCAAATAAAATCTCTGTAATTGATATCCCTAATACCTATATGTCCAATAGCTGCTCCTTGTAACTTAGAGGTATGGTCCACTTCTTCAGCCACATGCTGAAATTTGATAATTCTCTATCGAGACATATATATATTTTTTTTCTTTTTCTTTCTTCTCTTCTAGTTTTAATTATGCTGATTGCAATTCAAGATTCCGGATTAACCTGATTGTGTGTTTATTCCATGTGGGTATGGTATTCCAATGGGATATAATGGTAGTTCTGCTAATCCAGGGATACGTAAGTTGCTTTCACAGCAACTACCATAATTGAACCATGTAACGCTGGAGATGAGAGCTGAAAGCAGCAGTTTATGTTTCAAATTTATACGTAAATAGTTTTTCAATGGTAAATAAATATTATAAGAATATACTCCTAGACACACCTCTTCTTACTATTATTATTTTGATCTACACTTAAATATCAATCTTTTCTGCTGTGCTTTTGCATCACATAATTGCATCAAAAGGCCTCTATAATCATGAAATTTGGTGATATTTTGAAGTTTTATTCAATAGAGTTAATGACATATTTGGCACTATGAATTCTAGTTTCTTAGGCTCCATCAGTAGCTTCCTTTGGCATCTTCTATAGTAACCCCTCTCTCTCCTATCTTATATATCACTTTCTTCGGTGGGTAAAAAAAGGGTGGTCAGTGCACAAGGCTTCCACCATGGTGGGGTATGGAGAGGATCAGATATACACAGCCTTATCCCTGCATGCAGAGAGCAAGTTTCCATGTTTCGAACCTGTGATCTCCCAGTCTCAATGGAGCAACCTTACAGTTGCACCAAGGCCTTACTTTGGTGGGTCCTTTGTGGATTTTATTGAGCCCATTCTTATAGTTATAGCAACAAATTGATATGATTCTGCTATTGAAGATAAATGAGATGATTGTGTTACGAGATTGAGAGAAGATGCCTTAATAGCACATATGGAGCTGCTAGCATATTAAGAAAAATACCAACATAAGTGGAAGTATGTAAAAAGCTGTGATATCCTTTTTCCTCAAGATCCTAAAAAAGAGAGGAAATTTGATAATGTTAATTGTGGAGTATGAAAAAAGGATTTAAATTTGCATCAATATGCTGGTAACTGTGAAATCAATGATACAGATAATACATAGGAGTGGTGCCAGAATATCTATCAAACCAGGATCGGGCTAGGGAAAAAAAAGATGAAAGAGGAGTCTTGTGTGAGTAATTTTGATAGATATGTTCTCAATGTTTGTCATAGAACTTTGAAGATAATTATAGTGGAAATATGGCCTGAACTTATAGCAAAATCTGAAATTTTGGCCAAGCTGGCCAAAATTGAATGATGTTAAGCTGAAACCCTGGATAAACGTTCATGGATCTAGATGAGGTCTTTTGGGGTTTTAAGTATGTTAATTTTGCTGTTTCTGGTGATGGTCCCTTGGTCATTGATAATCTTGTGCTGGTAGAGTAGGTCTAATTTTACTGTAGTGGATTAGAAAGTGATTCAGTGTTATGTGAGTAACGCCATTGTGTTTTAGCAATGGAAGCTACACATTAGAAAAGGAAAACGATCAAGTCCTCAGCCAGACTATTTAAACAAAGAACGTGAACTTCCAGAAAGTTTTTCTTGTTAGATAAGGTACTAATTAACATATGCATAACGCTGGAAATAGGTACAACTTCATAGACAAATATAATGGAGATATCCATCCATAAACCATTTTTCTACTTCATACTTGCAGTAAAATGAAATTATTCATCCATAAGCCACATTTCTACTTCATATGTGCAATATAATGGAATTATCCATCCATAAACCATACTTCTGTGGCTATGGAGTTCTCCGAATGCAATATGGTTCACAAGGAATTACTTATTCTGTATGTTTTTTTGGTATCCAATTTGTTGTCCCTTCTTCACTATCTTCTTTAAGAAAACTTTTTCTTTCTTTTGGTAATTTAGTGTACTGTCTATTGCAGTTTCTACATAACCAAGGATTTCTTGTTGGTGTCTCAAATGAGAATGAAATCCAGGTATCTTTTCTTTCTCATGCATTATTTATCTTCATAATATGCCTTCAGTTTCTTTTATCATTATCAGATATTAGCTTATAATCTTCTCTAGTAGCTTCGCATATATGGTCAGGCACATAATAAAAATAACATATCCATAAAAGATTGCTGAACATTTGCTAATATTACACTATTTGGCAAGGTTCATTTGCCTTGGACCTATTTATAATTTTCTCCATCCATTACAAGATAGACCACTTATAGATAGGCCTTTGAGTACTTCTGGAAAGAACATTCCCTTATCAGCTGTACTAAATGGCAGGCCTTCTTGGATTTGAAGGCAATTGTGGTTCACTCTATTCCTTTGAAGTTGGGTGATCATAGCTTGACTCATTTTTTTAAAAAAATATAATAAAGACATTGAGTTCTTTGCACAGAAGAAAGACATCAAGTTGGACCAATTACAAATGAGAAATTTATATGTGAAATTTCATTAAATAAATATTTTAAATGAAATGTAAACCAAAAGTTTTAGAATATGACTGTTGCCTTATGTCGCTTTAGAGCACATTGCTTAAAAGGAAATAACAATGGTCCTACAAAAAGCTTTAGAATATGACTGTTGCCTTATGTCACTCTAGAGAGCGTTAGAGAGCATTGCTTAAAGGGAAATCATAATAGCAGGACCTTTGCTTCATCACGTGAATAGGCCAAAGGGCATTTAGAAAAACTGTGTTCAGGGTCTGCTCTGTTTGATGACCCTACAGACGAGCTCCAAATATGGACCTAAAATTCCTCAATTCCGAGATTGGACAAAGGAAAAATTAGCCAGATAGTTTGATGATTAGTTTGCAAGAAAATTTTGAGCAACTCAAAGATGTGATGAAAAAAAAACAACTTTTATTTTCCTGGGATCTCATGCAGCACCAGGTAATTGTGGACAAATAATCTTTGTGTCCTACAAAAATCCTTAGCACATGGTAAATCTGTAAGCTATGGGCCAAGTTTAACTCTCCAAAGTTTTTAATCTTAATGTAATTTTTATGTAGGTAATTTCCAGGGTAAATCCCATGTTGTCTTGAGGTAGATTCATCAATTCTCTTCTTGCATTATTCTTTTTTTCCTTCTATGATTTCTGTTGGTCTATGATAATCTTCGGAACCTATACTGCTTTTTATCAGTTGAAACCAGTGGAAAAGGTCCTTTAGGAGAATTTATCAATCACCCGGGTTTGATTATTGCATCACCCCAATTTTCAGCTAGGCTCCCAAGGGGAAAATAACACTTGTAAATTATTTACTCAGTTGTTGCAGTTTGGAGATGTTATTATTCCTTATATTGTTCCTGTGTTCTCTGCATGCATCTCACAATACTGCAGTAAACTCAGACTCACTTAATTTGCATAGCAATCATCTATAAGCCTATTTTCACATGAATGTTAATCTTCTGACACAATTTCTGGTCTCTTATTGTCATGTATGCACATCTATCATGGGGCTCATTCACTTTGGCAGGTTTGGAATCTGGAATTCAGACAGCTAGTTTACTGCTTACAATGGGAAGCCAACATGACTGCTTTTGCTGTAGTCCAAGGAACCTATTTAATGTGCGCTACAGATACAAATCTGGAAATTGATTTGGTTACATCTCTTGTCAGCTGCTAGCAGGCTTGTTGGAGAATTTTTTATCAGAAAAACCAACAAATATTTTCATTGCTGTTTGTAGGTATATTGGTGATGAGAATGGGTTATTCTCTGTATTGAAATACAATGATGAAGATGGAAAGCTTTTGAGGTTGCCATATCATATTCCAGCAAATGTTGTTACTGGTAAGATAGATGTTATTCCTTTAGCAAATGGTTCACAATCTTGGTACTAGATACTGTACCAGTCTGGTACTGTGTTAGTATAATATGGTATTGTATCAACACTCGGTATGCGGAAGCGTATTGGTGAGATACCAATTCAATATTTTTTATTTTTTAACTTTTGGTTGTTATGATTATTTTAAGGTTTAGGGATCTTGGAATTTTAATATTATTTTATTTCATATTGGTTTTGAGAAGCCTATGATTACTTGATGGATGTAATTGTAATAAATAAAAAAAAAGATAATGCATAATTTTTAGCATATATATATATATATCAAATATATTTGAATTCCAAAGTATGTACTGACATCTAGTCCCTTATGGAGAGTCTATGTTGCTTATAGATATCGGAACCTCGTTCATAGTCCAGGACATTATATTGGAACCTTGGTTGAGGTAGTAGGCTGCCAAGCATACAATTGATTTAATTAGCAAGCATTATAAGAAAAAACAAGCATTGAGAATTGTGCTTGGATTGCTAGTTACAATTCAGTTATTACCCCCCGCCTATTTGGTAATTCCATCTTTCCTTAATGATATTAATATACTCATCAACATTTTTCGGATCCGCCTACTTGATTTCGGCCTTGGCAATCACCATATATGATACAAGAAGACCAACTGGGGGTATTTCTCACAATCTGCAGCTCCAAGCACTCAATATAGAGGGGTGAGTGCCCTAACTACTCTCTTGGCCTTCTTTTAGAACTACTGGCTTGTCGCTAACTCCTTTGTATGGCTCTCTTCTATGCCGCTCCGAGCATATCTACTTTCATGCCACTGCACTCACAAGCATCTGGCATGGGCTTGCCTTCTTGATGAGGCTATTGAGTGCAATGCAGTGCGTGGCGAAGTGGGCGACCATTGGCCTTAGTATTTTGTCTTGATGTGCTTTCTCATCAAAGCCAACATAGTGCGTTTATATGTGAACATAATGACGGCCTGGACTGTCTTCACTGCCTACTTCATCCTACTGTTCTTGCCTACGTCCATCAATATGAGAAAGAATATTTTCTTGACATGCTATAACAATATGAGAAAGAATATTTTCTTGACATGCTATAACAAAGAGTGATGATGCTTCGCTTGCTAGGTCTTTTCCTACCATCACACATCAATGTGAATCCATAAGTGTCCCACTTGCATTGATAGGAAGCTATCCATCTCTCCAACTCTCCCTTGCTATTATCAAGCAAATCACTATGGATATCCCTCACCCTTGAAGGATCAACATGCTGATTAGCTTTTTGGATGGAGCTAATACGTGAATGGTAGTAGGTGTTATTTGTGATATGTGTAAGCATGTGTTTGCAATGGAATGAAGAAGCAATGTCTCTCCATGTGTCACTTTTCTTATCCTTGATGATCATGGAATCATTGCTTTACTACTTAGAGCCTTTGCCAGGAAGGCACGTGGATCTAAGTCATGAATGATGGCCCCTGCTAGTACATCTCTGGGCTTCTTTTTATTCTTCTTAGTAAAAGCCCCCAACATAGTTGCTATTCGATTGCGACTCTTACCAATAATCTCTCACTGATTGGCTCTTTCTGAAACTTGGATCTTCTTTTGTGGATTGAAAACCAGAACCCTCTCGTTCTATGAGAGCCCAAATTGTGCCTTGTGCTTCACAACCTTTTTCTCTACCACTCATCAAGTCTTGTATAGTAGCCTGAATCAAGGCCTCCTCTATGTCATTTGGATTTGATGCCTCATAGTCCTTCGGATCCTGGAGTGAGGTGGCTCAGCTGTCCACTGATCAATCTTTGTTTGTTTTTCTAGGCTTTTTTTCTTGCCCTCCCTAAGGTCATGAAAGTGCTTCATCAGCTATCAAATCTCTTGTGGACATTTTATTATGTGCAGTTGCATCGGGGTAACCATAGGTCAAATGCTATTTCAATCTAGTTACCGCACCTTTCTTCACTTTGAATCGCACCACTTGAACCTCCAGCGGTTATTCTTCTTCCTTCTTGAATCCATCTACAAGTTTGACGAACATACTTCATAAATCACCTTAAAACGAATATATATTTTTAAAAAATAAAAATATATTTTTAGACATCAATGACTTTGTTAATTTAATTTTACGTAATAAATATGGTAATATATAAAATAAGTAAAAACTATGTGTGTTGTCCTAGAAAATATGTTCCAATTATCAATAGACATTATCTCGGTGGCATTATCTTGATATTTAAGAAATTTTGCTTGTAATTCGCTCATCTTGATATTTATGAAACTTTGCTTGTAAATAGCTCTCATATTTTTTTTATTGCATGGATCTCATGTTATTCATACGAACATTCATATGCTTTAAGTTTACCGAACGTCTATTTATGTTTACTTCTTTTGTTGCGGAAGCAGCTGGCATTTCCTTTGTCAGTCCTCAACCAATTATTGGAATTCTGCCACAACCTTGTACTTCTGGGACTAGGTATTTTATGTGTCCTTTGCTCTGTTGAATTATTGACATTTGATGATGTTCCTAATCCAAGAAATTTTCGTTGATCATGTTTCTACATTATTTTCATTCTAACATTCAAGAATTGCAATAGTATTGCACCCATAACAATTAATGCATACATGGCTAGGCATTTTTGATGTCCATCAAGTTCATTGGGAAATTTGTTAACAAAATTGGTCATCATTGTTCTGTGCACTCCTATATAGGAGGAAAAATTTGTTGTAAATACCGAAACTACGGGTCTTAGGACTCATTGATTGAAAATTCATCAATCAAAGGATATTAATGCCCTAACATGTAAAACGAAAATGAGTTCTTAAGCTTGGACTGAAACTTAAACCCTACCAATTCATGATTCACCTTAAAACCTTGTCTTTCCTATTTGAGAAACAGAAAGTAGAAGAAAGTATTTAGTAAGAAAATATCAAAATTGGTTTGTTACTTTGAACTGTTGATACATATGTGGGCTATCTTGACTTGAGACTCCATTCATCTATATAAATCCTGATGTTTCTCCACCTTCTCCTTCATCCTTCATCTTTTTCTTGGGCATATGGGTATTCAAGCTGCACATAAACAAAAGAAGAATTAAAATCATGTGAAAGACAAAATGCATTTAGGTCAAATTCCCCTTCTTGAACTTACATTTATTTGTCACAGATTTTTATTTATAGCAATCATACTAGAACAGTAGAGCCCTTAGTTAAGGAGCCAATATTTAGCAGACTGGGCTCCCTGCAAGTATCTAGGATAATAACATCAACTAGGTTCTTAATCATGGAATTTCATGCTCCCTGTTTGCATGCTCTTGAATTAGACTATTGGAGTAGATTTTCCCACTCACAACCTGGCCTTGTAGGTTTCAAGGAAGGCTTCTCTCATGCTTAGAGTTGCCTTTGCTAGGAATTCTGGACCAGAATTTGGTTAGATGAATCAAGTTGATTACCAGTTGCAGAAATTTCAGTCCATGGGGCCCCTCCTTGACTGACCCCAATTTGACAAGAAAGGATGTGAGTGGTGATGGCGTTAATTATGTGGTGTGTGTCACAGATAGAGAGATGGCAATCATATAGACATCCTTGACAATGTTTCCTGTGGTTTTCTTGGGCTTCCGGCTAAGGTAGTCCAAAAGTCCCAAAATGAGGATCATTATTTCAGATGAGCTTAGCATGTTTTGGGAAAAATATTCATAATGTCGTCCAGGTTCCAGCACCTGTCAAACATAGTTCAGTTGTGAAGCTTGGAGGTAGGGTGGATGGATCCGAGGTTAGCCTTTACAATGTCCAACAATATAGAAATGTTAGAAAACCAAGTGCTATTCAAAGTTGTGATTTTTGGGCCATCCCTCTCTGTATTCTAGAAATCCTCATTAATAGCTATATTTTTGGGCTTTTCCCATGTTGATCAGAAATACGTCCGAGCTATGATTGCAGTAATATCTTCTTGATTATCATGATTTCTCATGATAGGTTGTCACATAAAATACTTCTGGCCATTGATCAGCACTGCCAGGCATGAAGGTTCCTGCACAAGAAGAACTAAGGTAGCTTAACAATGGTCACTAGCAACCTTGTGGTTGTGAGAAAATTTAGATCAATGATTGTACTTTGTTATCTATGGGTCAAGATAATTCACATCTTGCAGCTGCATGAAGCATTTTGCACATTTGTATCACAAGATTTTCATTGTTCCTCTTTTATGGTATGCCATAAGTAAATTAGTCCTTGATTATTTTGTGTTTTAATAAACATGGTATTGTTTCAAGAAATAAATAAAAAATAAGCATTATTTGGCACACACAGTGAATAAGTATCCTTTCTTGTTCAGTTATTTGATTAATCAGTGCTATACATAGAGTCTGTGCATGTCTCCATGTATGTGTTATTTGTTCTTCAATTTTACCAGTTCATCTTTGAAACATTAAATCAATACTGTGATCACTCAAATTGGTTATAATGAAGGCCCTCTCTAGTTCTTTTTGAGGTGAAATGAATGGTAGAAAAATTTTAACCATAAGTTTCTTTAGATGCTATATGAGCTCTCTCTCCCCCCTCTTTTCTCTCTTCTCCCCTCTCTCTCTCTTATACTCTGTATGTGTTTGTTTTCGTTAAATTGTCAACACAATGAATTTATCATTCTATTGCAGAGTGCTGATTGCCTATGAGAATGGACTTTTAATTCTGTGGGATATATCTGAGGGCCAGGTTGTTACTGTAAGAGGTTACACAGATCTTCAATTGAAGGGTGACGTGCACACTGATTCTTCAACTGGAGTGGCCAATGAGCTTTCAGGCAATTTGGCTGACCATGAAGAAGAGGAGAAAGAAATTTGTTCTCTCTGCTGGGCATCTAATACTGGTTCTGTCCTTGCCGTGGGTTACATAAATGGAGATATATTATTGTGGAACATTTCCTCAAATTCCTCTACAAAAGGGCAACAAACTGGGATATCATCTAATAATGTTGTTAAGCTACAGCTGGCATCTGGAAATCGTAGGCTACCTGTCATTGTCTTACACTGGTCTGCAAGTGGTAAAGCAGATATTGATAAAGGAGGGCAACTTTTTGTATATGGCGGTGATGAAATGGGATCTGAAGAAGTTCTAACGGTTTGTTTCTCCACAGTTCACACTATATGATTCTTCCTTTTCTTTTAATCTCTAGCCACTATTTGTAACAGTGTTTGCAATACTGTATACCAGCTTCCACAGTTCAACTTCAACAGCGTACCATGTCTCATGACAGGATGTAACTAATGACCATAACTGTGTCGTTTAGTTACTGGTATGGGGTCCTATATGCATTTCTTTTTAGTATATGCATAGCACTCGCAATGAGCAATGCACTTGACTGATTGAGGAGGAAACATTGCTTGATGGATGGTTGTGATCCCATCAATCGATGAGTTGCTTGGGATTAGATTTCTAGCCATAAAATTTTTTTCACTCTCTTGGAACTGATATGTCTATTTCAACATTTTTGCTGATGTGTTTCTTTGTTTCCTTTGTAAAATATCATCTTAAGAAAGAATTGGGGAGGCTTTAACCTCATAGCCTTATGTAGTCATGCTGGGGATCCTTTTATTATGAAGTAAAGATCTATTCATTTCTTCATTGTTATAAAATAACAGATGGCTGCTTGGTAAAGTTAATATCATTTAACTTCAAGTATCTTGATGTGATTTTAAGATGCTTTCTTCTTTCTGATGCATGCCACACATTCAAATTTTTTCTCATTCTTACATTTATTTGCTGCACGTGCACTTTGTTTATCACAGAAGTCTTCAATTCAAAAAGTTTGTTTTAACTTCTCATTCTTCACGTGTCTAAATGTTTTCAGCATACTCGCTTGTTCTTTTCATGTCCTAAATATATAGTTTATATTGTGTAAAATGTTGACATACAAAACTACGTGTTCTGTGACTACGCGAACTATAATAGAAATATGTTGCAGTTGTGGAAAATAGGGAATGCATACCCTCAAGGGGAGCCAATCATCAAACTGCTAAGCTTTAGTTTATTGCTGAAGTTCTAAGTTAAGAGGAAAGAGTGTGGTTTGGTGTAAGAGAGGAGTGCTGTTTTTCAGAAATGATCAAATGTGTTCAGTCACGAAGTTTACTTGGTAAAAATAAGTTCTGTTTCTTGAAAAAAATCTTATGATTATTAATCTCTAAAAGTAGGATATTGTACCAAAAAAATCACCGAGAATAGGATAAATAAGTAAAATGATGCTTTTATTTGAATTCTATGGGTCCCATAGTATTTTCTAGTTAAATATATCATATAGAACGAGTGTGGTTGTAAATTGGTGATATCATTTTGGTTACTCTGAGATCCATTCTTTCTCTAACTGGAAGCTTGGTGAACTGGATACTAATTAAAGATGAGAAAGGTAAGGTAACATTGTTCCGTCATGTGCAATGAACTGATTGACCTAGCAAATCTTCAAGTAAAGAATGGGAATGAATAAAGATATATATTTCCTAGTCTTAGATCTTGTAATTTTAAATGTAGTTTTATAGAATGAATTAACTGACAGCTGAGTCCATCAATTTCACTGACGCAAAAGTGGGGTTAGAGGCATAATATGAGTTGAGGGCTTGTAAGTACTTGATAATAATTGAAATCAAGACCTACCATTAGTTAACTGAGTAAATGAGTTTACAACTTTAAATGATATTGAAAGCTGGAAAATTTGCAAGAGATCCGCTGAACCAAAAGCATTAACTAAAATGCGTGAGAAATGTATCTCTGAGAATATCAAAAAATAAATAATTACCTTCTGCTTTAAATATCTCCTTAAGTTCAGTACTCCATATATTGATGTTGCTGGCTTTCTAGTAAGTGTCCATTAGGATCGCCTCATTAATTGAAGCCATCGTGCACACATACAGAAACTAATGTAAGGATAGCATTGTCCACCCAAAGGTCACTCTAACAATTGGATGTCCCTCTTGACATGAACATCTGATATGTAGATTTCTTTCAAGAGAGCTGGCCTGAGGTGCTTCTTGCTAGACATTATTCTGCTCCACTTGTTATGTCTTCTCAATGTTTTTCATTAATGAGCCTCCCTACAATGCCTTCCACCTTGTTATATCTTGCAAGAAGAGTTAGATAATATCTATCAAGTCTGAGTCATAAACATGGTCTTCCCTTTGGTTGCACTTGTCATCTTCATAGAAAGTTTCCATGTATTTTTTTTTTTGCAACATACTAACGGCAAATTTAATGAATACATATTTAGTATGGAGGTTTGAGATGTTGGATTTTGTATCATCCTAAGGAGAGTTCTCTTTCTTTCTGTGTTTTAGGTTATTTTTTCCATCTTTCTTCAAATAGAAGCCACATAAATGTATGTAGTGGAAAGATAAAAAGAATAACTAAAAGAGACGAAGAATGACAGCCAATCATTTTATCATCTTTTTGAGTTGTATGTTCTTGTGTTGTCCATATTAATGCTTGGTGACTCAAATTTAGTCTCTGATTGTCCTTGAAAATTGCAGAGAGCATTGGAGAATAATACTTGCACTCCAAAATTGCTTCTAATTTTTGGGAAGTACTGTATCTACAAATTAATAACAGGGGGATAAGTAGCAGTCCTATTCAAATCTTTTTTTAGTAGCCCTATGCCTTAAGCCAAGTGACTTAATCACCCCATAGTAGAATTGAATGATAGGTGGTGGTGGATTTCCTTGCCTCAGTTCTTTTAGTAGTTCAACGGTATATTTTGCAGGTATCATTTTATAGAATCTTGAAACTTGAACTGCTTGTGTGAGGGCTATTACAAACCTCATGGAGCCCTAATTTAGGGAATGTAGTTTATAGGATGATTAAGTAATTGCAAATCATGGGCTTTGTGCAATCTTGTTTTTACACCAAGGGAAATACTTAAAAGTCAGGAGTTGGAAAGGGAGTGGACTCAAGAGAAACATTTGATTTTTAATCTCACCCTCTTTCCCATACAATTTTAGGGCAATTGAACCCTCGCTATCCATAATGATGGATGCTTATTTATTTAAATATTGACCATAGGGAAAAAACATTTATATAAAAGCAACAATCTTGTTACAAAATGCTTTTGTTAGACCAAAAATATTCCATTTAGATTGAAAAAAAAGCTTTCTTTATGTTCTTAAAATTTTGCTAAGGGAGCTCAATAATTAAGATGGCAACTTATGCTATTACCGTGCAATTTTTTAATTTAATCATTTATTAGTGATGGCAATTACCTTCTGTTGCAGATTCTCAGTCTTGAATGGTCCTCCGGAATAGAGACTTTAAGGTGCATTTCTCGTGTGGACCTCAATCTTAATGGATCTTTTGCAGACATGATTTTAGTACCTAATGCTGGATCACTGGAGAACTGTTCCACTGCTGCACTTTTTGTATTGACAAATCCTGGACAACTACATGTTTATGATGGCGCTTTGTTGTCTATGTTGACATCTGAAGAAAAGCCTTCTGTTCAAGCTGAGAAATTTCCTGATGCAGTACCGACTATCGATCCACGTATGACTGTTACAAAGCTCTGTCGGCTACCCATGGGCGGAAATTCTTCCCAGGGTTTGTTGAAGGTATTTCATTTCCAGATATCATGGAGCTCTGTTTGACACTTGGTGTGCCTTTCTCACCATCATTTTTTTACTCTTTCACCTTCCTTTCATAACATCAGTTCTTCCTGTCCATGTAGAAGGATTACGCTAAAAAAATTGCAATACCTAACCTATCAGCGGGTACAAAGTGGCCTTTGACTGGTGGGATCCCCAGTGAGATGTCATCTGACAATTATGCAGTTGAAAGAATATTTATAGCAGGTTATGAAGATGGATCTGTGAGAATATGGGATGTAACATATCCAATCATGGAACTAATGTTTGTTCTAGAAAGCAAGGTTATTGTTGTCTAATATTCTATGATTAATATCTAAGAAAAATTAGTAGTGGAATGACTTTTACTGACATCTAATTGCAGGTCCCAGGTGTCAAAGTAGATGGTGAAAATGCTTCAGTATCATCCCTGGCCTTTTGTTCTATAAGTATGACTTTGGCTGTTGGCGATGAATGTGGTCTGGTTAGATCTGTTTATTGTAAGTCATTTCCTTTTCACTGCCTAAAAGCAGTTTATGTTATATCACCATTTCCTTGTTTTATGTTATTATATAGGTTCGTGTCTATAAGCTTCATGAGAGCACTGATGGATCAACTGTT
Organism: Phoenix dactylifera; assembly: GCF_009389715.1. Classification (NCBI taxonomy): domain Eukaryota; kingdom Viridiplantae; phylum Streptophyta; class Magnoliopsida; order Arecales; family Arecaceae; genus Phoenix; species Phoenix dactylifera. The sequence continues at coordinate 3,263,645 of NC_052394.1, read as the reverse complement.
CACTTTGTCACTGAAACTAAACATGAAGGTAATAGCTTGTAATGTGATTGAACGCATCTTTATTGGATCTCAGCCTCAAGTTCTAGTAGACTTGGTATTTTTGCTATTATGTTTCTTAGATTTAATTGATAAGCTGGATTTAGTCAAATTCAAAGTAATTATAGTGTGAAGAAAAGAAAAAAAAAAGAAAAGAAAAGAACAAGAAATGGATTTATGGCCCATAAGCGTGACCAAAATTATTGAGCGAAAGGAACAGTACAAAGGAGCATGTTAAATGGAGAGCATCTTTGGAATCTTAAATTCAGCAGTTTTAGCAAATAAGAAGCCAGTATATAGAAAGGTAAGCAAAGCAGGGGTCTAAAGCAGTAAAGCCACAACTAAGAGACTGTAGAGCAAGCAATTAAAACAAATGCATAATGTACCACCGGCAAGCAGTCTAAAGCAGTCTAAAAAGTGACCGGGGTGGGGAGGGGGAAATAATAATCACAGGTCTGTATATCAGCATGTCACTAAAGGCAACAGATAAGATAAGTCTTCAGTGAGTAAATCCACAAAACAACACAAGTAATTAAGCCACTTGAAAGACCTCGTACAAATTTTAAGACAGTCCTTTCCGACGGGCGCTTCATCTCTTAAAAGAATCATCCTTGTGA